>NW_027307976.1:0-281000 GCF_047496885.1 Scyliorhinus torazame
TCCACTCTGGTCAGTGATCCACACTCAGTACAATTCTACATTGACAGATAATTCCAGTAATCCTTGTTCACCGCTGTCAGATATTCCACGCTTGTGTGGGACCCACACTCAGTACAACTCTAAACTGACAGACACTTCCAGTAATACCAAATGACCGCTGTCAGATATTCCACTCTGGTATGGGACCCACACTCAGTACAATTCTACACTGACAGGTACTTACAGTTATCCTTGTTCACCGCTGTCAGATATTCCAATCTGATTAGTGATCCACCCTCAGTGTGATTTCATTCTTACTCCCACTACACCTTCCGTCAGAGAGATTGCCTTCACTGAGATCCAATGTAACATGATACAAGATTGCACTCAATATAACAACTTTATTGATCAGAGATCCGTGAGTTACAAACAGGTTTATTGTTAGTTGATGAAATGGATTTAAACCATAGACATTATGAACGAGATCCGAATTCAGTGAATTATATCGTTGACCAGGTGTCTGTGTAACAGTGAGCACGAGATCAGCGTTAAACATTTTCAGTCCCAGTTTACAATCAGAGAGCCGCTCACACACAGATTTACACAACTTCAATGGTAATAGTCACTTACCAGGAACACCAACAATAGCAAGGATTGGGTAGAATATTTTCTCAGCAATATATATTGGGCCAAGCATTTTCACTGTGATGTGATCTGTCCCTTCCTGCGATTGGCAATCTCTGTGTCTGAAACTCTGAGGTTATATATTCCACAAGCTTTTAATTAATACCCTGTGGAACCACCTCAGGGATATTGAGGTTGTGACATCGTTTAACTTATTTTTCAAAGATGTGAACAAACAGATTCCGATATTTGGTTCAGAGAAAGCAAATATTATTTTTGTGAGTGAGTGACCTCTTTCCAAACGCTGGACTGTGTTGATCACATTGTTCAGCTAACATTAACAGAAAGGATGCTGTCCACTCAGACACCATCAGTCCCATCTCTACATCTCAGATTGTTTCAGTGATATCCCTCACTCCACTATGACCATTCAGTGATTCAGTTCCAATTGTCAGTGTGTTTCTCTGGGTGGGTCCACTGCACTCTGGGGTGTAGCTGCCTCTGTAACTGTGACCATTCAGTGATTCAGTTCCAATTGTCAGTGTGTTTCTCTGGGTGGGTCCACTGCACTCTGGGGTGTAGCTGCATCTGTAAGTGTGACCATTCAGTGATTCAGTTACAATTGTCAGTGTGTTTCTCAAGATGGTTCCACTGCACTCTGGGGTGCAGCTGCCTCTGTAAGTGTGACCATTCCGTTATTTAATTTCAGTAGTTTCTGTTTGTGCATAAGTACCAGATTTCAATGGCTCCACAATCTGGAACTATTTCAAGCGCAAGTATGTGATCCCATATCTAAATCTGATTCAGCCCCTCAAACTAAGAAAACATTTAGCATCATTGGAACCTCAGAAAACTCAGAGGCTGCAGCAGATACAAACTCATCACCTCAGAGAGCAGCATTAAAACATAATCAGCTGTGAAAACTAATACCCCGTCTCTAACTGATACCGGCCGTACATCTGATACACACACTTCAACTGGGGGAGAGGCGGGGTGAGATGTGGAGGAAGAGAGAACTGCTCTGTGAGATGTGCTGATAGAAGACAGGCTGAGAGAGAAAGAGAGTGGGAGGAGATATATTGGGAGGGAAAGAGGGATGGAGAAATAAAGGATAAAACGGGAGAAGGAGATAGATTGTCTGAGAGAAAGGGAAGCAGAGAGTGGAGACCGAGCGGGTGTGGGTGAGGGAGGCAGATTGGGTGAGAAGGATGGTGTATAAAATACTAACATAATCTTAGACATAAGTACAGGAGAGAGCGACTGAGTGACTGAGGGAGTGGGAGAGGAAAATATTGTGATATAAAGTGTGAGGGGGGAAAGAGAGTGAGAAAAACTGTGAGAGAGGGAAAGAGTGTGAAAGAAAGTGTGCGAGAGGGAAAGAGAGTGAGAGAAAGTGTGAGAGAGGGAAAGAGGTGAGAGAAAGAGTGACAGATGGAAAGAGCGCGAGAGAAAGTGTGAGAGAGGGAAAGAAAGTGAGAGAAAGTTTGAGAGAGCGGAAGAGTGTGAGAGAAAGTGTTAGATAGGGAAAGATGGTGAGAGAAAGTGTGAGAGTGGGAAAGAGAGTGAGAGAAAATGTGAGAGGGAAAGAGTGTGAGAGAAAGTGTAAGAGAGGGAAAGATTGTGAGAGAAAGCGTGAGAGAGGGAAAGAGTGTGAGAGAAAGTGTGAGAGAGCGAAAAAGTGTGAGAGAATGTATGAGAGAGGGAAACAGTGTGAGAGAAAGTGTGAGAGAGGGAAAGAGAGTGAGAGGAAGTGTGAGAGTGGAAAACAGTGTGAGATAAAGTGTGAGAGAGGGAAAGAGAGTGAGAGAAAGTGTGAGAGACGGAAAGAGTGTGGAAGAATGTGTCAGAGTGGGAAACAGTGTGAAAGAAAGTGTGAGAGAGGGAAAGAGTTTGAGAGAAAGTGTCAGTGAGGGAGTTGTGTGAGAGGGAGGGAGGCATGGAGGGAGAGAGATATAGGGATGGAAAGAGAGAGAGAGACAGAGTGTGAAAGTGTCTGACGGAGATGTGAGAGAGGGAGGGAGGGAGATATGGAGCAGAGAGAGAGAGGTAGGGGGAGATTGTGAGAGAGGGAGGGAGTGTGAGAGAGGGAGGGAGTGTGAGAGAGGGAGAGAGTGTGAGAGAGGGAGGCAGTGTGTGAGAGGGAGGGAGTGTGAGAGAGGGAGGGAGTGTGAGAGAGGGAGAGAGTGTGAGAGAGGGAGCGAGCGTGAGGGATTGTGAGCGAGGGAGAGTGTGAGAGAGGGAGAGTGCGTGAGACAGCGAGAGAGTATGAGAGAGGGAGAGAGTGGGTCAGAGGGAGGGTGGGTGAGGTATGGAATGTGCCAGAGGGAGAGAGTGTGAAAGGGGAGAGTGTGAGAGAGGCTGAGTGTGCAAGAGAGGGAGAGAGTAAAAGAGTAAAAGAGAGAGAGGTAGTGCGAAAGGGGGAGTTTGAGAGACAATGGGAGAGAGGGTTAGAGTGCGAGATAGGGAGGAAGTATGAGAGAGGGATAGAATGTGAGATAGTGTATTAGTGGGAAGAAATTTGAGCGAGGGATACTGTGAAGGATGGAGTGTGAGAGAGGGAGGGAGTGTGAGAGAGTGATAGTGTGAGAAAGGGAGGATGAGAGAGGGAGAGAGAGGGGGAGAGAGTGCGAGAGAGAGGGGGAGGGTGTGAGAGGGAGAGAGGGGGAGAGAGTGTGAGCGAGGGAGAGAGTGTGAGAGAGTGATAGTGTGAGAGAGTGAGGGTGAGAGAGGGAGAGAATGCAAGGGAGAGATAGCGTGCGAGGGAGTGTTTTTGGAGATATGGGGAACTGGGTATCATGTGGGGAACAATCCGGATTAATACATTTGCTGAATAAACAAACTTGTTCCTAAATTATAAAATCAGACACTGGATAAAGTAAATCCCCTTCATGCAGTATTCCACCATTTAAGTTGTGAATAATTGACAAAGTGTGACAGGTCAGTTATTGTGCAGAGCTGGAATAGAACTTGTCTTTCCCCAGTGAGAGGCCAGAAAGCAAACACGTGGCACAGCCGCTTTTAAAAATAATTGTAAAGCAACCTGAAACAAGATAGACCTCCCTCTAATTATTAAATGTGCGTCTGCTTTTATTGGGAGCAACACAGATGTTTTCAATATTAAAAGCACAGGCAGCACCCAGGGTCAGACAGATTGGAACTTACAATGACGTTGATGCTGTGAAGTAAGCAGTGAGTTAAAGCGGACGCTGAGTTCACACATGGACACGGTGAATAGAAAGGACTACAGTGAGAATACTCGCGGTGCTGGGGAACTTGGAGGGAACCTGCAGGTGTTGGTCCCATCATCTCACAGCCAGACCACATCCAAAGCCTTGAAAGTGCGTGAAGTCCCGTAGGAGGACATTCATTCCTGGGGCTGCTTTAGCACACTGGGATAAATCGCTGGCTTTTAAAGCAAACCAAGGCAGGCCAGCAACACAGTTCAATTCCCGTACCAGCCTCCCTGAACAAGCGCCGGAATGTGGCGACTAGAGGCTTTTCACAGTAAATCATTTGAAGGCTACTTGTGACAATAATCGATTTTCATTTCATTTCATTCCGTTTGACCTCAACGGCTCTATAGATGAGCAGATCATTCAATCCGACTGCACCGCCCTTTCCCTGGAGACATACATTTGATTTCTGTCATTCCTACCATTCCCTGTGAAACCACTGTTGTATCTGCCGGCTCCAGTGTCCCAGGCCTTGCAGACCAGATCAGAACCACTCGCTGTGTAAATCCATTAGAAGCAGTTATCTCTTCGGGATGATTGGATTGGCTGGGGCTGGGATATTGGGATTAAAAGACGATGATGTCGGATTCGTTCCACTCATTTAAGATGATATAAGTTTTGAATAATCTGGATAAAAATGAACTGTTTCCAGGAACAATATAAATATCTGTTGGAAAGATGTAACTGAAATATATGATCATGTAGCTACATTCATCAGCGAGTAATGTAGAGCCGGAACTGATAACAAATGACAACTTGGGGAGACTATACGGTCACTCACACCTCCTCCACCATTCAATTTAATCACTGCTCAGCTTCTGCCTCAATGTCATTTCCCGCTTGTTCCTCGCATCCTATCATTACCTCATTTTCTGTAAGAATAATCGAGGCAGACACCCAAAGCCACATTTCAAACCGAGTTGGACATTTACGGCCATAAGATCATAAGACACAGGAGCTGAACTTGGTCACTCGGCCGAGCGAGCCTGCTCCGCCATTCAAACATGGCTGATATTTTTTTCATCGTCATTCTCCTATCTTCTCACCTTCTCCCCATAACCCCCGATCCCCTTATTAACCAAGAACCTATCTGTCTCTGTCTTAAAGACACTCAGTGATTTGGTCTCCACAGCCTTCTGCAGCAAAGAGTTCCACAGATTCACTGCCTCCTGGCTGAATACATTTATCCACATCTCTGTTTAAAAGCATCGTCCCGTTAGTCTGAGATGGTGTCCTCTGGTTCTAGTTTTTCCTACAAGTGGAAACATCCTCTCCACATCCACTCTGTCCAGGACTCGCAGTATCCTGGAAGTTTCAATAAGACCGCCCCCCCCCCCATCCTTCTAAATTCTAACGAGTACAGACCCAGAGACCTCAACCGCTCCTCATACGACAAGCTCTTCATTCTAGGGATAGTTCCAGTGAACCTCCTCTGGACCTTTTCCAAGGGAAGCATATCCTTCTTCAGATAAGGGGCCCAAAACTGCTCACAATACTCCAAATGGGATCTGACCAGAGACTTATACAGCCGCAGAAATACATCTCTGCTCTTGTACTCTCGCCCTCTCGACATGATTGCTAACATTGCAATTGCCTTCCTAACTGCCGACTGAATCTGCACGTTAACCGTAAGAGAATCGTGAACAAGGCCTCCCAAGTCCTTTTGTGCTTCTGATTACCGAAGCATTTCCCCATTTAGAGAATAGTCAATTCCTCCATTCCTCCTTCCAATGTGCATAACCTCACACTTTTCCACATTGTATTCCATCTGCCACTTCTTTACACAATCTCCCAGCCTCGTAGTCCTTCTGCAGACTCCCCACCCCGCCCCCCCCCCCACCCCACGCTTCCTCAATACTACCTTTCCCTCTACAGATCTTTGAATCATCGGCAAATTTAGCAACAGTGCCTTCGGTTCCTTCTTCCGGATCATTAATGTATATTTTGGAAAGTTGTGGTCCCAGCACAGACTCCTGAGGCACACCACTAGTCACCGGCTGCCATCCTGACAAAGGCCCCTTTACCGCCAGCCACTCTCTGCCTACTGCCAGTCAGCCAATTATTTTTCCATCCCAGGATCTTACCCTGAACACCATGGGCTCTTAACCAATTTAACAGTCTGTAATGCGGCACTATGTCAAAGGCCCTCTGGAAATCTAAATAAATCACGTCCACTGGTTTTCCTTTATCTAACTTCCTTGTTACTTCCTCAAAGAACTCTAACAGATTTGTCAGACATGACCTCCCCTTGACGAAGCCGTGCTGACTCAGTCCTATTTTACCATGCACTTCCAAGTACTCCGCGATCTCATCTTTAATAATGGATCTAAAATCTTACCAATGACCGAAGTCAGGCTAACCGGCCGATAATTTCCCGTCTTCTGCCTCCCTCCCTTCTTAAACAGCGGTGCTACATTAGCCACTTTCCAGTCCTCTGGGACCCTTTCTGCCTTCAGTGGTTCCTGAAAGATTCCCGCCACTGCCTCCACAATCTCCTCAGCTATCTCTTTTAGAACCCTGGGATGTAGTCCATCCGGTCCAGGTCATTCATCCACCTTCAGACCTTTTAGTTTCCGCAGAACCTTCTCCTTAGTGATGGCCACGGCACTCACCTCTGCCCCCTGGTTCTCCTGGAGCTCTGGCATCCCACTGGTGTCTTCCACCGTGAAGATGTTGATCTCCAAATTTCTTTCTCTGTCAGTCTGGCCTCAATAAAAGTTGAGACGGATTCGCACGTAAACAGAAGTTATTTATTTAGCTTGCAAGCTTAATCATCTTACAGAAATGTAAGAGACATCCAGCCTCTTTCATTCCAGAAAACGACTGAACTAACAGACAAAGGGATCTCTGCAAAATCAGTTCAAATGGTATCAAGTTTCACATACTCGACGGACATAGGTCAGCCTAGGTCCCTCCTGACCTTTTCGATCTATTCTGATTGGCTCACTTCCAATCCCTTTCTCTGGCCCCTATCAATGAAGCATCACCCTCATAGACACACCTCTTCCTGCTTTTTCCATGCGGTCTCAAATTCCTTTGTCCCTAACTGCAAAAATCAAAGTGGCTTATTTCTACATTACATTAACTAGTAACTCTAAAGTAACTATTTTATATCACATTCGTCATTCCCTCCTTTTATCATTCCATGATAACCGAACTATCCAATCTATAGCTACGGTTCCTCATCTAAAAAGATTCGTCGCTGCATTTCCAATTCCTGTCTTAGCCCCCCTTCATCTGCTTCACCCTCATGGATTTTAATTTTTTTCTCGGTGATTGGGGCGGTGATCTGATCCAGTGCACCCCGCATTCTACCCATCACACATTTAAGGATGGCCAGGCCCACAAAGATGCAGCCGATAGCTACCACTAGATACATGGCCATATTTATCAACCAGTCCTTCCATCCTCCAAATCCCCAGTTACCCCAAGAGTCAGGATCCTGCATCCCGTCCAAGTGATCCCGTATACGATCCATAAATTTAGTAATGTTAGCAGTCAAGTCCTGAATCCCCATAATACACTTGCCCTGTACTATGGCGCATACCCCACCCTCACGGGCCAGAAGATAGTCAAGAGCATACCGGTTGCGTAAGGACCTCCCAGTAGCCCAGTTTATCCAATTTTGAAATGCCCATTCGGGCCGCCCAGCAATGCAGAAAGCCCTATTCCCAACAGTGATATGAGAGACATTCGCCCAGCCACAAAGGAGCTGGAGGCCAGCGTTCAATGGAACGCAAGTGGTGCTATAACAAACGCATTGGCCAGACGCCTGGGTGATATGGCACCTCCTGTCCATACAGGTGGGAAACAGACATGTTATATTTGTGTCCACCTCTACCAGCAAACAGCCATATCCTTCACTGCTGAAGCAATTCTCGTACGACCGGGAATCCCTATTGGGAGTGAAGTGGCTAGGTATGTACGCCCTCCACCGTCGCAGCCTATCGTACTGTGAATGGGAATTATCCCGAGGGAGGGGAAGGCAAATAGCCGGTGGTGCTGAATCCGGATCGTAAGGAAGAGTGACTTGCTCGGGCAATGGCTCGGAACGCTGACAATGAACCACCGTTTGGGGAGTGCCCCAAAGCGGTGAAACAGAAAATAACCTAGACACCGCTGCGGGGTTTGGGTAGCAGACAACCCGTCCCTGGCCATACAGACGGTGGTAAATCTGGTAGAAGAGATTCATACTACCCGGGTTTTCCTCAGTTTGGCCTTTAATTAACTTAAGTGCCTCTCCCGGTAACCTACGTTCTAGCTGTACTTCCCTTCTCACACGCCCCGTCCTCTCTCTAGTCCCTTTCTCTTTCTCATGGTCTCTTCCTACACTCTTCTGACAGCCTGATGTTACCTTTATTGTACCACTTTTAACACATCCAAAATCAAATTTACATGTATTCCAAAAACAAGGCAATGTCCATATAATGTTCCCTTCCCATCGCCGGGGCCGGTGCAGCTGCTTCATGACTCCCGCATTCTCCTTAACTTTGATGACCTTCCATGAGTCGATACCATGTCCTCGTATATGGGGGCAGTGAAGAACATCACCTGTGCATAGGTGATGTATCCTTGTAGATTGGTTGGGGCTACACAGATACATAATATTCCCCTTTTCCATGTCCATCGCCAATAACACGCCAAGCGAAGTGAGGCCAAATATCAGACAGACGATGCGTAGCCACTCCATCATGCTCCACACCTGTAAAATAGCACTGGAGAAGGGAGGCAGGTTAGTATCCGACCTTTTACAGTAGTGGAGATGGGCTCAATTTACAGTGATGTAGGTGGACCCAAGCACTTCGCCCCTCCACTTTAACTGCTGTGGGGGTGGTAAGGAGAACTTGGAAGGGCCCGTCCCATCGCGGCTCCGACCCCTTCCTAGTCCAATTTTTGACCATGACATAACTACCGGGCTGGACTGAAAGTGAGCTAGGTACTGGGCAATGGCTCGTGAGCCGCGCGGACTTGGCCATGGAGTTCCTTGAGCACTTGCGTAAGGGCTAGAACATAGGTGGTCATTTCCTCAGTCATCTGATGAAACTGAACCCGTCTGGGAACCTGCAGGCTCCAGGGAGTTCTAAGAGGCCTGCCATAGAGAATCTCGGCGGGAGAGAGCCGGGCCGGTCCCGCAGGTGTAACCCGCAGCTGGAAGAGGGCAACGGGGAGCAACTTAAGCCATGTCAGTCCCGTGTCTGCTCTTAATTTAGCCAATTTAGTTTTGAGGGTCTGATTGTGTCTTTCAACCACCCCGGCTGCTTGTGGTCTGTAAGCACAGTGTAACTGCTGGCGTATGCCCAACTGGGAGCAAAACTCCTTGTTAATTTGTCCAATAAAATGAGGCCCATTATCAGAACTTAACTGAGCTGGTATACCGTACCGGGGAATGATTTCCCTCATCAAGACTTTAACCACAGTAGCAGCTTTACTATAGATAGTCGGATACGCCTCAACCCATCTGCTGAACACATCCACAATGACCAAAACATATTTATAACATTGACACCTTTCCAACTCAATGTAATCCATTTGGAGCGTCTCAAAGGGACCACTGGGCAACGGGGTTTGCCCCTTCCCACAAGGGATACCTTTTCCGGTGTTATATTGCTGACAAATCAAACACCGATTACTGATACTTTGGGCCAACCCCTGCATTTTAGGGTGCCACCAAGTGTCCAGCAACAAATCACTAGTCCCCCGAGCCCCACAATGAGTTGCAAAGTGTACACATTCGATGACCCATAAAGCCAGTACATCAGACATACAAGTCTGATGTGCAGGCGTGGTCCATAAAGAGGAAACAGAATCATATGTACAACCTAACCGTTTCCACATTTGTTTATCACTCTCAGGAGCGTCCTCCTGTAACCTTATGACGTCTTGGATGGTTGGCATTGGCTTGTCAGAAGCAGACACATTCATAGTAGATCGTTTAGTCTGACTTAACATTTTAGGCACCATCACTTGCTGAATTTGTGCGGCTGTGCGCGCTGCACAATCTGCTCGTTCATTACCAACGTCAACTGGGGTTGTACCATTCGTGTGGGCAGCACATTTAATAACGGAAATCTGCGCTGGCAGAAGGAGGGCCTGCAGTAGGTCATTAACTAAACCCCGGTGGGCTATTTGACCACACATAATCATGTCAGGTTGTTCTGACGAAATGTCACTCAAATCGCCCCTTATTGTGGTAGTTTCCTGAATCAAGGCTAAACAGTCGTGGCCAGGTGCGTCTTCATGGACAGGGGGACCACTAAGAAAACAGGCTGGATTGATAGTGGTACAGTATTTAAATGTCAGACGTGGATTGTTCAAAAGGTATATCTCATACCTATTCTGACGAGCTGCGGTAAGATGCTGACCATTCGCCCCATATCCCTGGCATGGTACTGGTCATGGACCTGACGTGTAATATGAGGGCTTACCGAAGCTGACTGTGGCCATAAATGTGGTGATATTGTAACAAAATCGGCTGTACCTTCTTTTCCCGTGACTGTGGCTGTAACCTTGACTGGCCATTCGGTCTCAAGTAATGGCCAGTATTTGTCCTCCAACTCCCTGTTTCGTCCAGTTCTGTCATAGGCCAGGGTAACGTGATGCAGTGATAGTGGCTGTTCAATGTCTAACGTCCACCACTGGGGGGTGATAGAAATATAGCACTGTTGTCTCATCCTCCTCTTCGCTGATCCACCCACCCAAAGTCACTATATTGGAGCTCCTGCTGGTAAACTACCATTTCTGCCGCTTGTTGGGATCGCAGATCATCCTTTTTCATTACATACTCAGTCTTAACCTTTGTAACTGAGCCTCCTTCTTGGCCTACACCCTCCTTCCAGTAAAATCTGACTGCCCTTGCCATCTGGGAAGGGTCGTTCTCTGTCCAATTCATGTTATTACATTTCACAGCAGTAACCACAGAAGGTGGTAGGCAATGCATTAACATAGCACAGTATTGAGGGGAATTCTGACCATTTTGATACAGCAAATCGCCTGACTGCCCCCGGTAGATTTCATTAAAACGCCCCAGACATTCCTATGGCTCATCAATCTTCCTAGGTTTTAGGTCTAAGATAACAGAAAGATTTATGGGCCTTTGAAATGTGCTATTCAACGCATTCAAGATCTGTGTCCTTCTTTTCTCTATTTGCTCTCTTTTTTTTTTAAACTTAAAAATGTTTGAAAATTCAAATTGAATTACTGCAACTTGCAAGCTTAGCTCTGATCTCAACTCAGAACTAAATTTACAATTTGCTTAACACAAACTTGTATAACATTTACAACTTAATTATTTCTTTATCTTAACAATTTTTTCTTTTAACAAGTTTTTTTTTCTGTTACATACACATAAGTATTAGCAAAATCAACTATCATAAGTATTAGCAAAATCAATTATCATCTTCAGATTGACACTTTTTAAAATGGTGTCCATGATCTTCTTTAAGTTTCTATTAATCTCCAGATAAAATGAGATAAACCTTATTTCAAGTAAGTAAAATTTAAGATTCTGGCAATTTCAATCAATTGTTTTCGAAAATAATAACTTTTATCAAAGAGGTGGAGAAACCCACTGGTTTCCTTTAATTAATTCAAAACGTAACTTTGCTGGTGTTCACTGACTCAAAGGAAAGGTATCCGATTACACTGCAGACTGTTATCTCAAGGCCTGAGTGAGAAGCACTGTCTGTTTTCAACTCCGCCTGCTGCTGTTAACCCTTTGAGAGACTTCTGCTTCAACCTCACAATCTCAACTAGACCTCGGAACTTTACAGTCCAAGGAGACAATTTTAGCTTAATCAACTATATATTTAAAACACTCACACATAGAGTTGAACCATCTTCAGATTTAAAAACAGTTATACTGGACTGAACCCCCATCTATTGAAGTCCCATCAGCCCATGAACCCATATAATAGACTGAACCTTTATTATTTAAAGTCCCATCAGCCTCTGAACCCTAATAATAGACTGAACCTTTATTATTTAAGTCACATTAGCCTCTGAACCCCGATAATAGACTGAACCTTTATTATTTAAAGTCACATCAGCCTCTGAACCCCGATAATAGACTGAACCTTTATTATTTAAAGTCACATCAGCCCAAAACCCTAACCCAAGCCGAAACAACAATATGAAATCCCATCAATTAAAGTGCTAATCCCCAGACTGACCTGTGATTTCGTCGAGGCGGTCTTTCTGTGCCAACCGCGAGTGACCAGACTAATCAGACGATAAGAAGAGGGGAACAATCAATGCTGGTCGTTTTCCATTTCTACATTGAGGGCCCTTTGTTCCCGTCCTCCTGTTCATAATCAGTCTAATTCTGATTTCGCAGTTGGAACAGGATCGCCCAGAGAAATCCCGGGTTTCGGCACCAAATGTTGATCTCCAAATTTCTTTCTCTGTCAGTCTGGCCTCAATAAAAGTTGAGACGGATTCGCACGTAAACAGAAGTTATTTATTTAGCTTGCAAGCTTAATCATCTTACAGAAATGTAAGAGACATCCAGCCTCTTTCATTCCAGAAAACGACTGAACTAACAGACAAAGGGATCTCTGCAAAATCAGTTCAAATGGTATCAAGTTTCACATACTCGACGGACATAGGTCAGCCTAGGTCCCTCCTGACCTGTTCGATCTATTCTGATTGGCTCACTTCCAATCCCTTTCTCTGGCCCCTATCAATGAAGCATCACCCTCATAGACACACCTCTTCCTGCTTTTTCCATGCGGTCTCAAATTCCTTTGTCCCTAACTTCAAAAATCAAAGTGGCTTATTTCTACATTACATTAACTAGTAACTCTAAAGTAACTATTTTATATCACATTCGTCAAAGACTGATGCAAAGTAACTATACAGTTGGCCTCCATTTCTTTGTTACCTATTATTACTTCTCCAGTCACATTTCCCAGTGGTCCAATGTCTGTTTCTTGTCTCTCTCTTACCTTTTATATATTGAAAAGAACATCTTCTTATCGCCTTTTACATTACTAACTAGCTTGCACTCATATTTCATCTCCTCCTCCTTGATAGTTATTTTCTGTTGTCTTCTGCTCGCTACTAAAGGCTTCCCGATTTTCTGGCATCCCACTATACTGCGCCACATTGTATGTTTTTTATTTTGCTGTTCTGCTGTCCTTGACTTCACTCGTGGGTCATGGACTCCTTGTCCTCCCCTTGGTATGTTTCCTCCGCCTTGTGATGAAATTCTGTTGTTCCTCCCGAATAACCGCCCAAATTCCCTGCCATTGCTGATCCACTGTCTTCCCTGCTAGGCTCCTTTTCCAATCAACTCTGGGCAGCTCCTCCCTCATGTCTTTGCAGTTGCCCCTATTTAATTGTAACACAGTTAATATGAAAATGGGTGGGAACCAAAGCGGTAGCTCAGCAGGTGTAATAACTGAAGGGGAAATGGAGAACACAAATACCTGAACAACATCACCCTCAGGCAGAGCAAAAAAGGTGACAAGTGTGAGAAGGGAGGTGCTCAATGCAGGATTGAGGGTGATGGACCTAAATGTGCGCAGTATACGGAACATGGTAAATTTGCATGTTGCGCACATTGAAATTGGCTGGTACGATGTTGTTGGAATCAGAGACGTGGCTGCAAGCTGATCAGGGCTGGGATCAAAATATGCAAGGACATGTGTTCTATCGAAAGGACAGGCAGATGGCATAGGGGGCGTGGTTCCATTGTTAGTAAGGAATGAAGTTAAATCGATAACAAGGAGCGATATCGGATCAGGAGGCATAGAATCCCTGTGGGCAGAGTTGAGGAATCGAATCGATAAAAAGACGCTGATCGGAGTTATTTGCAGGACCCCGAGCAGTAATCAAGATGTGGAGCAGAAAATAAATCACAGATAGAAAAGGCATGTAAAAAAGGCAATATTACAATAATCATGGGGGACTTCAATACGCAGGTGGACAGGGAAAGTCAGGTTGGTCGTGGATCCCAAGAAAAGGAACTTGTGGAAAGTCTGAGGGATGTGCTTTGTTATTTGTTCTAACTATTTGTATCAGGTATTGCTGAGTCAGGTGTCCAAAATCGCAATCAAGAGTCTATGTTACAAGTGTCTGTCTTGAACAACGAACACGAGATAATGGGACTGAGAGTCTGGAGGAGATAATCCCACACCTTCTGGGCCAGACAGCGGAAGACAAGGCATCATGTGTTCAACAATTAATTTAATAATAATAACCTTTATTAATAATAATACTCTTTATTGTCAGGAGTAGTCTTACATTAACACTGCAATCAAGTTACTGTGATAAGTCCCTAGTCGCCACATTCCGGCGCCTGTTCGGGTGAACAGAGGGAGATTTCAGAATGTCCAACTCACCTCACAACACCTCTTTCGGGACTTGTGGAAGGAAATCAGAGCAGCCGGAGGAAACCCACGCAGGCACGGGGGGGGGGGGGGGGGACGTGCAGACTCCGTACAGACAGTGACACAAGCCGGGAATCGAACCTGGGTCCCCGGAGCTGTGAATCCACTGTGCTAACCACTGTGCTATCATGCAGGCCTTCAAATCTGCAATCCTCATGAATTGGGAGAGTGTTGGTATCACGGAGAGCTATGGATCTGCTGTGTAATACTGAGAAATAAATCAGCAAGGACATAGCAGGGTTTGATTCTCCGACAATCCGCCATCTCCAATCTGAACCATTACATTAGACCCTGAGAAATCTTAATTCTTTATCCGTCAGCCTGGCCTCAATAAAACTCGAGATGGATTTGCAGGCATAGCATTAGTTATTTTTATTTGACTTGCAAGTCTGATTCGTTTCTCACAGACACAGGACACAGAACCAGTCACCTGGACCCCTGGAAAACGAATGAAGAAGGAGACAAAGGGATTTCTGCAATACATTCAAATGGCATCAAGTTTCACATACGCGATTCCCATAGGTCATCCTATACCCCTCCTGACCTGGCCATACATCCTGATTGGCTCACTTCTCATCCCTTCCCCTGGGCTCCTATTACCCAGCATCCTTTTCTCCTCCTAAGCTGGACACCCCTCCCCTTTGCTTTGCCATGTGTCTGTGAACTAATAAAATCAGACCGACCTATCTACATTACAGTAACTAATATCTCAAAAGTAACTATTTTATATCAGATTCGTCAACCCCGGCATTGATTAGTCCATTAAATCTGGGAAACAGACTCTAATTGATGAATAATGAATGGAAACAATGGTTGATCACTCTCTTATTGTGAAACAGTCAGTATTTTCCCGAGGAGAAGCACTAGAGGATACAGAAGGGAACCAAAAGGACCAGTCTCCCCAACAACACCAGCGATATTTCTAGTAATTAATGGAATTAAAACCTGAAAGATAATTGTTGGTACTCATATACATTTCTAAATGCACATTATTGTGAAAAGTATAAAGATTTTTAGATATATTCATTAATCATTGGACTGAAAATAATCATGTTCCCGGCATGATGATTCTATAGAAAGATAATCACAGTTTAGTTAATTGTGAGCAGAAATGTGCATGTTCAGTTTATTGTGTTATTAAAGGAAGGTCAGGAATTACTGACTCTCTTTGAAAGAACAATCTTATTATGATTATTGTCTGAACAATATATTATTACGCCTCTGATTACTGGAATAATCAGTCCTTCAATAATCACTTTCAAAGTTGCAATTAAATGTTTGTTCGTTATTTACTGTGTTCAATGGACTGAAAACGAATGTGATGCTTTCTATCAATGTGTGCAAACATGATGGTGTGATATATGTCATCCTGCCTTCCATCATTGGATTTCAGAGATCATAGAATTTACAGTGCAGAAGGAGGCCGTTCGGCCCACCGAATCTGCACCGGCTCTTGGAAAGAGCACCCTACCCAAGCCCACACCTCCATCCTATCCCCATAACCCAGCAACCCCATCCAACCTGAGGGCAATTTCGCGTGGCCAATCCACCTAACCTGCACACCTTTGGACTGTGGGAGGCAATCAGAGCACCCGGAGGAAACCCACGCAGACACAGGGAGAACGTGCAGACTATGCACAGACAGTGACCCAAGCGGGAATCGAAGCTGGGACCCTGGCGCTGTGACGTCGTAGTGGTAACCACTGTGCTACCGTGCTGCCCGATTTCCTCAGTTTTCTTTGGTAGAAACAGGCAGAGAGCATTCTCACACTATTCAGCCATGGCACAACTATGATTAATGAAATTAAATCCTGAGATATAAATGCTGGTATCCTAGACATGGAAAATATTTCCCAATACATATTATTGTGGGAAGTAAAAAAATTTATTCATACCGTTAGTGATCAATGGATTAATCAGTATCTTGCCATGATTTGCTGTGTTTAATGGACTGAAAACTAATTTGTTATTTTATCTCAATGTTGCACAAATAATAATTAGTTGTGTAATGCTTGTTGGACTTTAACATAACGAGCTGTTCACTGATTTAATTCAACCTCGCAATGAATGAATGAGATAATTGTTTATTGGACCAAACAATCAATTCAAGTTCACTCTGATTATTGGGAAGAACTATGTTAACAGGTGATTAATCTTCCACAGAAAATAATTAAATAATTCAAGTAAAAAACACCAGATCCGTCAGACTTTCACCAGTTTAAAGACATTTAATGTTGGGACTCTGGGAATCATTGATTAAAATATCTGAGCCATTTTAACAGCTAGTTATTCCATATTCGCTTTGATTATTTGGTGTTATGATTAAAAGTTAGTTTCTCTAATTCTTGGACTGATGAAGAATTTGCTCTTCACGTTTATACGGAATCCAAGCAGTATAAAAAGTGTTGGCCCTCAGGACAATCACAACGAAAGGACATTTGAAAAGGGACCTGTTGCAGTGACTGATGTTGTCTCCAAATCCCGCAGCCCAATCATCCCTCTCTGGGGTTGGGTGATATCTGGGCTTGGGTGATATCTGACGTTGGGTGATCTCTGGAGTTGGGTGATATTTAGGGTTGGGTGATCTCTGGGGTTGAGTGATCTCTTTCATTGGGTGAGATCTGGGGATGGCTGATATCTGGGGTTGGGTCATCTCTGGTGTTGGGTGATATCTGGGGTTGGGTGATATCCGGTGTTGGTTGATCTCTGTGGTTGGGTGAAATCTGGGGTTGTGTGATATCCGGTGTTGGGTGCTCTCTGGGGTTGGGTGATATCTGGGATGGGTGATCTCTGGGGTTGGGTGATATCTGGGGTTGGGAGATATCCCGTGTTGGGTGATCTCTGGGGATGGGTGACATGTGAGTTAGGGTGATATCTGGGGTTGGGTAATATCTGGGGTTGGGTGATATCTGGGTTTGGGTGATCTATGGGTTTGCGTGATATCCGGGATTGGGTGATCTCTGGGATTGGGTGATATCTGGGGCTGGGTGATATCTGGGGTTGGGTGATATCTGGGGTTGGGTGATATCTGGGGTTGGGTGATATCTATGATTCGGTGATATCCGGGGTTGGGTGATCTCTGGGGTTGGGTGATATCTGGGGTTGGGTGATATCTGGGGTTGGGTGATATCTGGGGTTGGGTGATATCCGGTGTTGGGTGATCTCTGGGGTTGGGCGATATCTGGGTTTGGTGATATCCAGGGTTGGGTGATCTCTGGGGTTGGGTGATCTCTGGGGTTGGGTGATATCTGGGATGGGTGATCTCTGGGGTTGGGTGATATCTGGGTTTGGGAGATATCCCGTGTTGGGTGATCTCTTGCGATGGGTGCTATGTGAGTTAGGGTGATATCTGGGGTTGGGTAATATCTGGGGTTGGGTGATATCTGGGTTTGGGTGATCTACGGGTTTGCGTGATATCCGGGATTGGGTGATCTCTGGGATTGGGTGATATCTGGGCTGGGTGATATCTGGGGTTGGGTGATATCTGGGGTTGGGTGATATCTATGATTCGGTGATATCCGGGGTTGGGTGATCTCTGGGGTTGGGTGATATCTGTGGTTGGGTGATTTTCGGGGTTCGGTGATATCTGGGGTTAGGTGAAATCTGGGGTTGGGTGATATCGGGGATTGGGTGATCTCTGGCATTGGGTGATATCTGGGGTTGGGTGATATCTGGGGTTGGGTGATATCTGGGGTTGGGTGATATCCGGTGTTGGGTGATCTCTGGGGTTGGGCGATATCTGGGTTTGGTGATATCCAGGGTTGGGTGATCTCTGGGGTTGGGTGATCTCTGGGGTTGGGTGATATCTGGGATGGGTGATCTCTGGGGTTGGGTGATATCTGGGTTTGGGAGATATCCCGTGTTGGGTGATCTCTTGCGATGGGTGCTATGTGAGTTAGGGTGATATCTGGGGTTGGGTAATATCTGGGGTTGGGTGATATCTGGGTTTGGGTGATCTACGGGTTTGCGTGATATCCGGGATTGGGTGATCTCTGGGATTGGGTGATATCTGGGCTGGGTGATATCTGGGGTTGGGTGATATCTGGGGTTGAGTGATATCTGGGGTTGGGTGATCTCTGGGGTTGGGTGATATCTGTGGTTGGGTGATTTTCGGGGTTCGGTGATATCTGGGGTTGGGTGAAATCTGGGATTGGGTAATCTCTGGGTTTGGGTGATATCTAGGGTTGCGTAATATCTGGGGTTGGGTGATATCTGCGTTTGGGTGATATCGGGGATTGGGTGATCTGTGGCATTGGGTGATATCTGGGGTTGGGTGATCTCTGGGGTTGGGCGATATCTGGGTTTGGTGATATCCAGGGTTGGGTGATCTCTGGCGTTGGGTGATCTCTGGGGTTGGGTGATCTCTGGGTTTGAGTGATATCGGGGGTTGGGTGATATCTGGGGTTGGGTGATATCTGGCGTTGTGTGATATCTGGGGTGGATGATAGCTGGGGTTGGGTGATATCGGGGATTGGGTGATCTCTGGCATTGGGTGATATCTGGGGTTGGGTGATATCTGGTGTTGGGTCATCTCTGGTGTTGGGTGATATCTGGGGTTGGGTGATACCCGGTGTTGGTTGATCTCTGGGGTTGGGTGATATCTGGGGTTGGGTGATATCCGTTGATGGGTGATCTCTGGGGTTGGGTGGTATCTGGGGTTGTATGATATCCGGGGTTGGATGATCTCTGGGGTTGGGTGATCTCTGGGGTTGGGTGATATCTGGGATTGGTGATCTCTGGTGTTGGGTGATATCTGGGGTTGAGTGATATCCCGTGTTCGTTGATCTCTGGGGATGGGTGATATGTGGGTTAGGGTGATATCTGGGGTTGGGTAATATCTGGGGTTGGGTGATATCTGGGTTTGGGTGATCTATGGGTTTGGGTGATATCCGGGATTGGGTGATCCCTGGGGTTGGATGAAATCTGGGGCTCGGTGATATCTCGGGTTAGGTGATATCTGGGGTTGAGTGATATCTGGGGTTCGGTGATATCCGGGGTTGGGTGATCTCTGTGGTTGGGTGATACCTGTAGTTGGGTGATCTTCGGGGTTGGGTAATATCTGGGGTTGGATGATATCCGGGGTTGGATGATCTCTGGGGTTGGGTGATCTCTGGGGTTGGGTGATATCTGGGATGGGTGATCTCTGGGGTTGGGTGATATCTGGGGTTAGGTGAGATCCCGTGTTCGGTGATCTCTGGGGATGGGTCATATGTGGGTTAGGGTGATATCTGGGGTTGGGTAATATCTGGGTTTGGGTGATATCTGGGTTTAGGTGATCTATGTGTTTGCGTGATATCCGGGATAGGGTGATCTCTGGGATTGGGTGATATCTGGGGCTCGGTGATATCTGGGGTTGGTTGATATCTGGGTTTGGGTGATATCCAGGCTTGGGTGATCTCTGGGGTTGCGTGATATCTGGGGTTGGGTGATATCTGCGTTTGGGTGATATCGGGGATTGGGTGATCTCTGGCATTGGGAGGTATCTGGGGTTGGCTGATATCTGGGGTTGAGTGATATCTGGGCTTGGGGATATATGGGTTTGGTGATCTCTGGGGTTGGGTGATATCTGGTGTTGGGTGATATCCGGTGTTGGGTGATCTCTGGGTTTGGGTGATATCTGGGTTTGGGTGATATCCAGGCTTGGGTGATCTCTGGGGTTGGGTGATCTCTGGGGTTGGGTGATATCTGGGGTTGGGTGATATCTGGGGTCTGTGATATCTGGGGTTGGGTGATATCTGGGGTTGTGTGATCTCTGTGGTTGAGTGATCTCTGGGGTTGGGTGATATCGGGGTTTGCGTGATCTCTGGGGTTGGGTGATATCGGGAGGGGTGATATCTGGGGTTGGGTGATATCAGGGGGGAGTGATATCCGGAGGTGCAGATATCCGTTATGCGGTGATGTTTGGAGGGGGGCATGAATTCCAGGCTGGGTTCATATCCGATGGGGGGGGGGGGAGGGTGTAGATGATATTAAGAATAATAATCTCTTATTGTCACAAGTATATTTCACTGAAGTCACTGTGAAAAGCCCCTAGTCTCCATAGTCCGGCGGCTGTTTGTGTAGGCCGGCACGTGAATTGACCCCGCGCTGCTCGCATTTTTCTGCATTGTAAGCAATCTAATTAGCCCACTAAGCTAAAGCAGCCCATGTTGGGCTGGTTCGGGGGTGTGGGTGTGTCATCGGGCCGGTGATCCCTTGCTGGGGGCATCCGTGGGTTGTGGGTGTTAATTAGGGTGATAATATCGAGTGTCATTATATCTGGGGGACTGACATATGAGGGGGCGGTGATATTTAAGGGGGTGATATCTGGTTGGGAGGGGTGACATTTGGCAGGTGGCGGTGATCTCTGGGGGAGGGGCGGCGTTGATATCCAAGAGTAGTGACATCTGCCGGTGGGTGATATCGGGGTGGGGGTGATATCTGGATGGGGGTGATATCGGGGTGGGGATGATATCGGGGAGGGGGTGATGTCGGGGGGGGGGGGTGATATCGGAATGGGGTGATATCGGGGAGGGGGTGATGGGGTAGGAGTGATATCGGGGTGGGGGTGATATCGGGGAGGGGGTGATATCAGGAATGGGGTGATATCGGGGCGGGGGTGATATCGGGGGGATGATATCGGGGAGGGGGCGATATCGGTGTGGGGTGATATTGGGGAGGGGGTGAAATCGGAGTGCGGGTGATATCGGGGTGTGGGTGATATCGGGGAGTGGGTGATATCGGGGAAGGGGCAGATTGGGGTGAGGGTGATATTGGCGCAGGGGTGATATCGGGGAGGGGGTGATATCGGGGTGGGGGTCATATCGGGGCGGGGTGATATCGGGGCGGGAGTGATATCGGGGAGGGGTTGATATCGGGGTGGGGGTGATATCGGGGCGGGGGTGATATCGGGGAGGGGGTGATATCGGGGAGGGGGTGATATCGGGGTGGGAGTGATATCGGGGTGGGGTGATATCCGGGAGGGGGTGTATCGGGGATGGGGTGATATCGGGGCGGGTTTCATATCGGGGAGGGGGTGATATCATGGAGGGGGGATATCGGGTTGGGGGTTATATCGGGGAGGGGTTGATATCGGGGAGGGGGTGAAATCGGGGCGGGGGTGATATCAGGGTGGGGGTGATATCGGGGAGGTGGTGAATTCGGGGTTGGTGATATCGGGGAGGCGGTGATATCGGGGAGGGGGTGATATCGGGGGGGGGGCGATATCGGGGCGTGTGGCAGATCAGGGTGGGGGTGATATCGGGGCGGGGTGATATCGGGGAGGGGGTGACATCGATGAGGTGGTCAAATCGTGGCGGGTTTATATCGGGGCGGGTGTGATATCGGGGAGGGGGTAATATCGGGGTGGGGGTGATATCGGGGATGGCGTGGTATCGGGGCGGTGGTGATATCGGCGCGGGATATCGGGGATGTGGTGATATCAGGGAGGGGTGAAATCGGGGTGGGGGTGATATCGGGGCGGGTATGATATCGGGGAGGGTGTGATATCGGGGTGGGGGTGATATCGGGGCGGGGGTGGTATCGGGGAAATCGTGATATCGGGAAGGGGGTGATATTGGGGAAGCGGTGATTTCGGGGAGGGTGTGATATTGGGAAAGGCGTGATATCGGGGTGGGGGTGATGAATAAATGAAAATGAAATGAAAATCGTTTATTGTCAAAACTGGCTTCAATGAAGTTACTGTGAAAAGCCCCTAGTCGCCATATTCCGGCGCCTGTTCGGGGAGGCTGTTACAGGAATTGAAACGTGCTGCTGGCCCGCCTTGGTCTGCTTTCAAAGCCAGCGATTTAGACCTGTGCTAAACAGCCCCGTTGTGGGGTGATATCAGGGAGGGGTGATATCGGGGAGGGGGTGATATCGGGGCGGGGTTGATATCGGGGGGGGTTGATATTGGGGAGGGGATATCGGGGAGGGGGTGATATCAGGGTGAGGGTGATATCGGGGAGGGGCTGATATCGGGGAGGGGGTGATATCGGGGAGTGGGTGATATCGGGGAGCGGGTGATATGGGGGAGCGGGTGATATCGGGGAGGGGGTATATCGGGTAAGGGGATACCTGGGTTGGGGGAGGGGCAGTGCTCCTGTGTCTATTGAGACACATCAATCCCGAAGACCCCCAATGGGGCCAATGGGCAGCAGAAGCCGCCACTGCGCCTGTGCCAACCCATCCCAGCATTCCCTGTGTGCTGGCGGCAGCCATCTTGTGTTGCCAGGGGTATCCCCGACAGCCATTTTGTGTTGCCAGGGGCGTCTCCCGGCAGCCAACTTGTGTTGCCAGGGGAGACACCCCGCGACCATCTTCTGTTGCCAGGGGAGACTCTCCACAGCCATTTTGTGTTGCCAGGGGAGACTCCCCGCGACCATCTTGTGTTGCCCAGTGGAGATTCCAGGTGGCCATCTTTTGTTGCCTGCGGCGAGGGGACAGCGGCCTCTGGCGGCAGGGAGGGGGGACAGCAGCTGGTGAGCAGTGTGTGCGGGTGGAGCTGAGTCTGTCTCTGTCTGTGTCTCTGTCTGTGTCTCTGTCTCTGTGTCCGTCTCTGTGTCTGTCTCTGTGTCTGTCTGTGTGTCTGTCTCTGTCTGTGCCTCTGTCTGTGTCTGTGTGCTTGTCTGTGTCGCAGTCTCTGTGTCTGTCTGTGTCTCAGTCTCAGTCTGTGTCTCAGTCTCTGTCTCTGTCTGGGGCACATTCTGCAGCACAGACTGTGTTTGAGTGTGAGGCACACACCCAGCTGATCGGCATTGGGGGAGTCACACACACCCAGCTGATCGGCATTGGGGGAGTCTCACACACACAGCTGATCGGCAATGGGGGAGTCACACACCCTGCTGATTGGCCATGGCGGAGGCAGACAACCCGCTGATGGACAATTGGGCGAAGCACACTCCCAGCTGATCGGCAATGGGAGGAAGCACATCCCCAGCTGTTCGGCAATGGGAGGAAGCACACTCCCAGCTGATCGGCAATGGGGGGAAGCACACTCCCAGCTGATCGGCAATGGGAGGAAGCACACTCCCAGCTGATCGGCAATGCGGGGAAGCACACACACAGCGGATGGGCCATGGGGGAGTCACACTGAACCAGCTGATCGGCCTTGGGGGAGTCACACTGAACAAGCTGATCGGTCATGGGGGAGTCACACTGACCAGGTTGACCGGCCATGGGGGTGTCACACAGACACAGCTGACCGGCCATGGTGGAGTCACACTGACCCAGCTGATCGGCCATGGGGGAGTCACACTGACCAAGTTGATCGGCCATGGGGGAGTCACACTGAACCAGCTGATCAGCCGTGGGGGAGTCACACAGACCCATCTGATTGGCCATGGAGAAGTCACACTGAAAAGGTTGATCGGCCATGGTGGAGTCACACTGAACCAGCTGATCTGCCATGGGGGATCACACTGACCAGGTTGATCGGCCATGGGGGAGTCACACTGACCCAGCTGATCGGCCGTGGGGGAGTCACACAGACCCTGCTGATCGGCCATGAGGGAGTCACACTGAACCAGCTGATCCGCCATGGGGGAGTCACACTGACACAGTTGATGAGCCATGGGGGAGTCACACTAACCCAGCTGATCGGTCATGGGGGAGTCACACCCACCGACAGTCACTCCTGGTAATGCAGAATGGTAAATCTCTGCCTGTGTCCCTGACTGTATCTGTAATTCTCTCTCTCTGCCTGTGTTTCTGTCTGTTTCTCTGTCTGTGTCTGTCTCTGGCTCTGTCTGCGTCTCTGTCTGTGTCTCTCTCTATATCTGTGCCTGTATCTCTGTCTGTGCCTGTGTCTCTGTCTGTTCCTGTGTCCCTGTCTCTGCCTGCGTCTCTGTTTGTGTCTATGTCTCTATCTGTGTCTCCGCCTGTGTCTCTGTCGCTGTCGCTGTCTCTGTCTGTGTCTCTTTCTGTGTCTCTGTCTATGTTGCTGTCTGTTTCTCTGTCTGTGTCTGTCTCTGGCTCTGTCTGCGTCTCTGTCTGTGTCTCTGTCTATATCTGTGCCTGTATCTCTGTCTGTGCCTGTGTCGCTGTCTGTGCCTGTGTCCCTGTCTCTGTCTGTGTCTCTGTTTTTGTCTATGTCTCTGTATGTGTCTCCGTCTGTGTCTGTCGCTGTCGGTGTCTCTGTCGCTGTCTCTGTCTGTGTCTCTTTCTGTGTCTCTGTCTGTATCTCTGTCTGTGTCTCCGTCTGTGTCTGTGTCGGTGTCTGTGTCGTTGCCTGTGTCTCTGTGTCTGCCTGTGTCCCTGCATCTGTCTGTGTCTCAGCCTGGGTCTCTGTCTGTGTCTCTGAATCTGACTGCGTTTCTGTCTGTGTCTCTGTTTTTTTCTCTCTCTCGGTCTGTTTCTGTCTGTGTTTCTGTCTGTGTCTCTGTCTGTGTCGCTCTCTCTGTTTGTGTCTCTGTGTCTGTCTGTGTCTCTGTCTGTGTATCTGTCTGTGTGCCTGTCTCTGTCTGTGTCGGTGTCTGTGCCTCTGTGTCTGCCTATGTCCCTGTATCTGTCTGTGTCTCAGCCTGGGTCTCTGACTGTGTCTCTGAATTTGACTGCGTTTCTGTCTGTGTCTCTGCCTGTGTCTTTTTCTCTCTCTCGGTCTGTGTCTGTCTGTGTTTCTGTCTGTGTCTCTGTCTGTGCCTGTGTATCTGTGTCTCTGTCTGTGTCTCTGTCTGTGTCTCTGTCTCTGTCTGAGTATGTGTCTATGTTTTTGCCTGTGTCTGTGCCTGTACCTGTGCCTCTGTCTCTTTCTGAGTATCTGTTTGTGTCTGTGTCTTTGTCTGTGTCTCTGTCTATGTCTGTGTCTCTGTCTGCGATTATTTCTCTGTCTCTGTCTGTGTCTCTGTCTCCGTCTGTGTCTATGGCTCTGTCTGTGTCTCTGCCTGTGTCTGTGTCTCTGTCTGTATCTCTCTCACTGTGTCCGTGTCCCTGTTGTGGATATGTCTATGTCTCTATCTGTGTCTCTATCCGTGTCTCTGTCTGTGTCTCTGTCTGTGTGTCTTTTTCTGCCTGTGTCTGTCTCTGCATCTCTGTCTGTGTCTCTGTCTGTGTCACTGCCTCTGTCTCTGTTTGTGTCTGTGTCTGTGTATCTGTCTGTTTCTGTGTGTGTGTCTCTATCTGTGTCTTTGTCTGTGTCTGTGTCTCTGCCTCTGTCTATGTCTGTGTTTCTGCCTGTGTCTCTGTCTGTCTGTGCGTCTCAGCCTCTGTCTGAAGCTATGTCTCTGTCTGTGTCTCTGTATGTGTCCCTGTCTCTGTCTGTGTCTCTGTCTGTGTCTCTCTGAACCTCTGTCTGTGTCTCTGTGTCTGCCTCTGTCTCAGTCTCTGTCTCTGTCTGGGGCACATTCTGCTGCACAGACTCTGTTTAAGTGTGAGGCACACACCCAGCTGATCGACATTGGGGAGAGGCACACATCCAGCTGATCGGCATTGGGGGAGTCACACACATCCAGCTGATCGGCCATGGTGGAGTCACATACCCAGCTGATCGGCAATGGGGGGAAGTACGCACCCTTCTGATCGGTAATTGGGAGAAGTACATTCCCCGCTGATCGGCAATGCGAGGAAGGACACATCCAGGTGATCGGCAATGCGGGGACGCACACACCCAGATGTTCGGCAATGGGGGGAAGGACAGACCCAGCTGATCGGCAATTGGGGAAGCACACACGCAGCTGATCGGCAATGGGGGAAGCACACACTATCAGCTGATTGGCCATGGGGGGCTCACAACCACCCACCCATGGGGGGCTCACACCCACCCACCCATCGTCCCTCCTGGTAAAGCAGAATGGTAAATCAGGGTGAGGCTGGCTGGGGATGGTCAGTTTTACCGGCAGTGCGAGGAGAGAGATGCCGTGAGGGCGGGGTTTCCTCTCAGGATTTAATGAATTGAAGAATTGAACTAAAGGGACCTTTCATCACATTCTTCAACTGATGCCTGAACTGAGTCTGTGTCACGGGGTAAATCGCAATGTTTGTGCAGCAGCTCAGGAGCTGCAGCATGAAGCCCAATTCCATAACATAATAATCTAACCATACAGAGTAATACCCTAGAAGCCACATCCGGCTCCATATGTAATAAACCATTAACGTTGACCATAACAGGATGAAATTGGCGGAGATAATGAAGAGTGAAATGATGGATTTGCTCCGACTCTCCATCTCTGGGTCTCTGGGACTGTGCCCACTGCTGTTTGCCCGGAGTCTCCTGCGGGCCCTGCTGCTCAGGACAATGTGTCTGACGGTGAGAACATTGAGCAGCAGAATCAGGGCGAATGGAACACACGGGGTTAGAATGTTGTGGAGGAACTCGATTGGTCCCCAGACCCGAGAGTACTGAACACCCATTGTGACATCACAAAACCAGGTGTCGTTCCACAGCCAATACCCACCGGACAGCATAACCCCCCAGGAAATGTCCTTCAAACAGCTGAGCACAGCCACTGTTCCCAGAACCACAGCCGCCGTTTTCTCGCTGCAATATTTACATTTCAGCTTCGGGCAACAAATAGCCACAAATCGATCAAAGGTGAAAGTGACGGTGAACCAGTCAGAACAGTCAGTGGCTGCAAAAAACAGAGCGGCGTGGATATTACACACGGGGATGGACCGCAGGAAATAAAACTTTTCAATAAAAACAATGGGAATGTGTCTCAATATCAGGTCGAGAATAACGACCAGTAGATCCCCCACTGCCATGGCCAACAGGTAACAAGTGACACATTTGGAAAGCCCACAGTTTCTTCTCTTCAGGATCACAATTGTGATGAGGTTCACTGTGAGGAAGGGAAATAAACAATGAAATTATACATCACCCTGGGAAAGACATCGCAAGTATGGTCCACGTGGTGTTGAGGAAATCAAAAAAATATATACACATACACACACACACAGAGACAGTAACACACTCATACACATAGAACATAGAACGATGCAGCGCAGTACAGGCCCTTGGGCCCACGATGTTGCACCGAAACAAAAGCAATCTAACCTACACTATGCCATCATCATGCATATGCTTATCCAATAAACTTTTAAATGCCCTCAATGTTGGCGAGTTCACTACTGTTGCCGGTAGGGCATTCCACGGCCTCACCACTCTTTGCGTCAAGAACCTACCTCTGACCTCTGTCCTGTATCTATTACCCCTCAGTTTAAAGCTATGTCCCCTCGTGCCCGCCATTTCCATCCGCGGGAGAAGGCTCTCACTGTCCACCCTCTCTAATTCTCTGATCATTTTGTATGCCTCCATTAAGTCTCCTCTTAACCTTCTTCTCTCCAACGAAAACAACCTCAAGTCCATCAGCCTTTCCTCATAAGATTTTCCCTCCCTAGCCAGGCAACATCCTGGTAAATCTCCTCTGCACCCGCTCCAAAGCCTCCACGTCCTTCCTATAATGCGGTGACCAGAACTGTACGCAATACTCCAAATGCGGCCGTACCAGAGTTTTGTACAGCTGCAACATGACCTCCTGACTCCGGAACTCAATCCCTCTACCAATAAAGGCCAACACTCCATAGGCCTTCTTCACAACCCTATCGACCTGGGAGGCAACTTTCAGGGATCTATGTACATGGACACCTAGATCCCTCTGCTCATCCACACTTCCAAGAACTTTGCCATTAGCCAAATATTCCACATTCCTGTTATTCCTTCCAAAGTGAATCATCTCACACTCCTCTACATTAAACTCCATTTGCCACCTCTCAGCCCAGCTCTGCAGCTTATCTATGTCCCTCTGTAACCTGCTACATCCTTCCTCACTGTCGACAACACCACCGACTTTCGTCTTGTCTGCAAATTTACTCACCCACCCTTCTGCGCCATCCTCTAGGTCATTGATAAAAATGACACTTTGCTGTATAGAACCTTAGTTAGGCCACACTTGGAGTATAGTGTTCAATTCTGGTCGCCACAGTACCAGAAGGATGTGGAGGCTTTAGAGAGGGTGCAGAAGAGATTTACCAGAATGTTGCCTGGTATGGAGGGCATAAGCTATGAGGAGCGATTGAATAAACTCGGTTTGTTCTCACTGGAACGAAGGAGGTTGAGGGGCGACCTGATAGAGGTATACAAAATTATGAGGGGCATAGACAGAGTGGATAGTCAGAGGCTTTTCCCCAGGGTAGAGGGGTCAATTACTAGGGGGCATAGGTTTAAGGTGAGAGGGGCAAAGTTTAGAGTAGATGTACGAGGCAAGTTTTTTACGCAGAGGGTAGTGGGTGCCTGGAACTCACTACCGGAGGAGGTAGTGGAGGCAGGGACGATAGGGACATTTAAGGGGCATCTTGACAAATATATGAATAGGATGGGAATAGAAGGATACGGACCCAGGAAGTGTAGAAGATTGTAGTTTAGTCGGGCAGTATGGTCGGCACGGGCTTGGAGGGCCGAAGGGCCTGTTCCTGTGCTGTACATTTCTTTGTTCTTTGTTCTTTGACAAACAGCAACGGCCCCAGAACAGATCCTTGTGGTACGCCACTTGTAACTGAACTCCATTCTGAACATTTCCCATCAACCACCACACTCTGTCTTCTTTCAGCTAGCCAATTTCTGATCCATATCTCTAAATCACCCTCAATCCCCAGCCTCCGTATTTTCTGCAATAGCCTACCGTGGGGAACCTTATCAAACGCTTTACTGAAATCCATATACACCACATCAACTGCTCTACCCTCGTCTACCTGTTCAGTCACCTTCTCAAAGAACTCGATAAGGTTTGTGACGCATGACCTCCCCTTTACAAAGCCATGCTGACTATTCCTGATCATATTATTCCTATCTAGATGATTATAAATCCAGTTTCTTATAATCCCCTCCAAGACTTTACCCACTACAGACGTGAGGCTCACCGGTCTATAGTTGCCGGGGTTGTCTCTGCTCCCCTTTTTGAACAACGCGACCACATTTGCTATCCTCCATTCCTCTGGCACTATTCCTGTAGTCAATGATGACATAAAAATCAAAGTCAAAGGTCCAGCAATCTCTTCCCTGGCCTCCCAGAGAATCCTAAGATAAATCCCATCAGGCCCCGGGGACTTATCTATTTTCAGCCTGTCCAGAATTGCCAACACCTCTTCCCTACGTACCTCAAGGCCATCTATTCTAATAGCCTGGGTCTCATGCACTAAGACCCCCCACACAGACTAACCATCCCCACACACACTAACCCCCCCCCCCCACACACACTAAGCCCCAACATACACACTACCCCCCCCCCCCCACACACACACACTCTAAGCCCCCCACACACACTAACCCCCCCCCCCACACACACACACACAGACACTAACCTCCCACACACTAACTCCACACACATAAAGTAACACCCCCAACACGCACACACTAACCCCCCCACACACACTTATCCCCCTCACATACACTAACCACCCCACACACACTAAACCCACCCCACTCCCACACTACCCCCCCCACACCCACACTTACCCCGACCCCCACACAAACACACACACTAACTCCCCCCTACACACTATCCACTCACACACAGTAACCAACACACACACTTACGCCCGCACACGCATTAGCCCTCTACCCACACACTAACAACCCCCACAGACACACACTACCCCCCACACACACACTAACCCCCCTGCACAAACACACACTAGCTCCCCCACACACACTAACCCACCCACACACACAAACCCTCCCCACACACTGACACCACCCACACACACACTAACTGCCCTCACACACATATTAATCCCCCACACAAACGAACACCCCCACACATACCGATCCCCCACACACACTAACCCCCATCAGACACACACTAACCACCCCCCCACACACACTAATCCCCCGCACTTACACAAACCCCCACACACACTAACCCCCTATCTCACACACACACTAACACCTCCCACACACACAAACACTAACCCCCCATCACGCACATTAACCCTCCCCCTACACACACACTAACCCCTCAACACACACGCCAAATACCCCACACACACTACCACTCCCACAAACACAACTCCCGCAAACACACTAACCTCCCAAACACACAAACCCCCCACACCCACACTAACAAAACCCACACACACTAACCCACCCCACACACACACAATCCCACTCCCACACACACAATCCCCCCCCCCCCACACACACACTAACCCCCCCCCTCACACACTCACTAACCCCACACACAGACTAACCCCCCCAATCACTAAAACCCCCACACACACAAACACCCCCCACACACAGACAATAACCCCACACACACACACAACCCCCCCCCACACACACACACACTAACCCTTCCACACACACACACACACATTAATCCCCACACACACTAACCCCACACACACACACAAACCCCCAAACACTAACCCCCCCCACACACACACAACCCCCCGCACACACAGACACTAACCCCCCCACACACACACAAACCCCCCCACACACATACTAACCCCTCCACACACTAACCCCCCTCACACACACTAACCCCCCCCACACACACACACACACACTAACCGCACACACACACTATCCCCCACACTGTAACCCCCCACACCCACACTAACCCTCCCACACAGTAACACCCCCACACACACTAACCCCCACACACACGAAACCCCCGCACACACACTAACCCCCACAATCACACAGTAATCCCACACACACACGAACCCCCCACACCCACACAACCCACCCACACACACTAATCCCCCACACAGACTAACCCCCCACATCCACACTAACCCCCACACACACTAACACATCCCCACTCACACTAACCCCCACACACACTATACCCCCCACCCACGCACACTAAACCCCACACGCACACACTAACGCCCCACTCACACTAACCCCCCACACACACTAACCCCTGACACACACACTAAACCCCACCACACACACTAACCACACACACACACTAACCCCCCCCCCACACACACACACACTAACCCCCCACACAGACAAACCCCTCCACGCACACTAGCCCTCACACACACACTAACCCCTCCACACACACTAACCCCCCACACTCACACTAATGCCCCGCCACACACACTAGCCCCTCCACACACACTAACCCCCACACACACACTAACCCCTCCACACACACTAACCCCCCACACTCAAACTAACCCTCCACACACACTAACCCCCACACACATACTACCCCCCTCCAAGACACTGATCCCCCCCCCCCCACACACTAACCCCACCACACACACTAACCCTCCCACACACACACTAACCCCCCACACAAAAATAAAACCTCCACACAAACTAACCCCCACACACACTGATTCCCCACACACACACTAACCCCCCCCCCACACACACACACACTAACCCCCCCACACACACTAACCCTCCCACACACTAATCCCCCCCACAGACACTGACCCCCACGCACTCACTAACTCCGCACACACGCACAGTAACCCCCCCACACACACTAACCCCCCCCCACACGTACTACCCCCATACACACACACACACAAACCCCCCCACGCACTCACTAACCCCCCCCCCACACACACACACCAACACCCCACACACACACTAACCCCCCCACACACACTAACCCCCCCCACAGATACAACCCCTCCCCCCACACACGAACACCCCCAACACACACTAATCCCCCTCCACACACACAGACACACACCGATTCCACGCCACTCACTATTACCCCCCCAGACACTCTAAACCCCCACCACACACTAAACAACCCCACACAAACTGACACCCGAAAGACACTAGCCTATGCACACACACACTATCCCCCCCCCCACACATACTAACCCCCCTTACACACACACTAACCCCCCTCACATAAACACTAACCCCCCTCACACACAGACTAACCCCCTCCACACACACACTAACACCCCCCCACACACACACGCACACGAACGGCCCACACACACTAGCCCCCAACTCACAAACACAAAACCCCACACACACTAAAACCCCTTACACACGCTAACCCGACAACACACACACTAGCCTCCCACGCACAGACTGACCCTACACACATATTAACACCCCCACACACAGTCACACTAACCCACGCCCCACACACATACACTAACCCCCCCAACACACACTAAACCCCACACACGCACTGACCACCCCACACTATCCCATCCACACACACACACACTAACCCACCCACACACACTAACCCACCCACACACACACACACTAACCCCTCCCACACAAACATGAACCCTCCCACACATACTAACCACAGCCTCACAAACACACACACTAACCCCCACAGATACTAAGCCTCCACACACATTTGCACCCCCACACACACACACTAAACACCGCACACACACAATAACCCACTCGCACACACTAACCCCCCACACACGTACTCTAAACTCCCCCACACACACTGCCCCCTCAAACACACTAACCCCCCTCCCCCACACACATTAAATACCCCCCACACACAAACGCTAGCTACCCCACACACAATAACCCCCACACACACTAACACCCCCACACACACGGACCACTCGCCAAACACACTTACCCACCCACACACACCACCGACAACACACACTAAACCCCCCCAGACTGACTCCCCGCACACACCAACCCCCCACACACACAGTAACCCACCCACACACACTAACCACCCCCACACAGACACTAACTCCCCACACACACTTACACCTCCCCCACACACTAACCCACCCACACACACTAACCAACACCTCCCACACACACCCTAACCCACACACACACTAACCCCAACACACACACTAACCGCCCACACACACTAACACCACCCCCACTCATTATTACCCCACCAGACACACTAACCCCCCACACACTAAACAGCCCCACACACACTGAAACCACACAGACACTAACCTTCACACACAGATGTACCCCCCTCACACACAAGCTAAACCCCCTTACACACACTAACCCCCTCACACACACGAATCCCTCCCACCCCACACACATACTAACCCCCCTCAAACACACGAAACCCCCTCACACATACACTAGCCCCCTCACACGCTAACTCCCCGACACACACTAAGCCCCGCCAGACACACAACCCTCCCACACACACTAACTCCCCGACACACACTCAGCCCCCCACACACAACGCCCCCCCCCCACGCACACTCACTAACACCCCCACAAACACTAACCCCCCACACACACTGACCCCCCCCACAGACACAACCCCACCCACACACTAACACCCCACACAAACTAACCCCCCCCCACAATAACCACCCACACACAAAAAAAAACCTCCACACACAAGAACCCACCCACACACACTAACCCCCCACACATACTATCCCCCCCACACACACTGATTCCCCCACACATACTCACCCCCCCCCCCCCACACACACTCACCCCCACACACACACACTAACCCCCCCACACACACATTAACCCCACACACACATTAGGCCCCCACACACACACTAACCCCCCCAAAGACACACTAACCCCCCCACACACACTAACCCCCAACACACACACTAACTCCCCCATACACACTCTAACCCCACCCACACACACTAACGCCCCCCCCCCACACACATGCTAATCCCCCCACACACACTAACCACCCCACACACACTAATACCCCCAAACACTAAACCCCCCACACACACTAACCCCCCCACACACACTAACTCCCCCACACAGACACTAACCCCCACACACACTAACCCCCACACACACTACCCCCCACACAAACACTAACACCCCACACACACTAATCCCCCCCCCACACACTAACCCCCCACACACACTGACCCCCCACACAGACACTAACTCGCCCCCCACACACTAACCCCCCCCCCAAGCACTAACCCCCCAAAACATTACCACCCCCACACACAAAAAAAAAACCCACACACTAAACCCCCACACACGCTAACCCCCCACACATACTAACCCCCCCAGACACTGAACTCCCCATACACACTAAAACCCCCACACACACTAACACTCCCACACAAACTAACCCCCCCAAACACACTGACCACCCCAGACACACTAACCCCCCTCCCCCACACACTAAACCTCTCCCACACAAACTAACCCCCCTCACACACTAACCCCCCCACAAACACTAAACCCCCCACACACACACTCTAACCACCCACACACACTAACCCCCCCACACACACACTAACGCACACTAACCCCTCCCCACCTATACTACCCCTACACACACACTGACCCCCAACACACACAAATCTCCCTCGCACTCACTAACCCCCCCCCCACACAGACTAACCCCCCCCCCACACACACACACAGTAAACCACCCCCACACACACACTAACCCCACACACACACTCTCCCCCCACACACACTACCCCCCCACACTCATACTACCCCCCCACACACTGACCCCCCACACACACTAACCCTCCCACACACACTAACCCCCCACACACACAATTCCACCATGCACCCACTAACCCCCCCCCACACACACACTAACCCCCCCCCCCCACACAAACACACTAACCCCCCCACACTCTAATACCCCCACACACACTAACCCCCCCCACACACACAACCCCTCCCCACACACACTAATCCCCCCCACACATACATACACACGCTAACCCCACCCCACACACTATTACCCCCAGACACACTTTTTTTTATTCAAAAAAATATACTTTATTCATAAAATTTATCATAAGCATTACAGTACATTTCGAACTGTCTTGACTGTACATTTATGTCAGAGTAACACATTGCCTTGACTTTCTTCCATTCAATTTTCATAATATTACACACCCTTGACTCCAGATTTGATCTGGAACTTTTCTGATTCCCACCCATTGATTGAGACTGCGCTATAGATGTTGGTGTAGAGCAGTTTGATCCAATTGAGAATTCCTTGCCCAGACCCCATTTTAGACAGCACATCCATCATGTAGGTGTGCGATATTCTGTCAAAAGCCTTCTCCTGGTCAAGGCTGATGAGGCAGATGTCCACCCTCCTGTCCTGCACGAGGCTATCAGAGATCTTTCTGTCGGGTACAGCACAGGTCTGGTCAGGGTAGATCACCGAATCCAGAGCACACCTGACCCGATTGGCGATGACCTTGGCTAGAATTTTGCAATCCACATTCAACAGTGAAATGGGTCGCCAATTTCGAATTTCTTCCCTTTTCCCCTTCTGCTTGTAGATGAGGGTGATGATGCCTTTCCTCATGGACTCTGACATGCTGCCTTCCAGAAGCATACTCTCGTACACTTCCAGCAGGTCTGGACCGATCCAGTCCCACAGAGCCGAATACAACTCAACCGGTAAGCCGTCGCTTCCGGGAGTTTTACTCGTCTCGAAGGACTTGACAGCCTTTGTCAGCTCGTCCAGAGTTAGTGGTTTGTCCAGGTTTTCCAGCTCGCCGTCGCCCATGACCTCCGTGATAGTCGACAGGATGGCCTGGGAAATAGTGCTATCTGTTGGCTTCAGATCATACAGTCCGGCAGAAAAGGATTGGCTGATCCTCAGGATGTCAGACTGCGATGACTTTTCAGAGCCATCTTCTTCCTTCAGGCTGCTGATCACAGAGGTCTCTCTGTGCACCTTTTGGAAGATGAAGCGTTAGCACTTTTCATCCTGTTCCACGGAGCGGACTCTGGAACGGAAGAAAGCCTTGGAGGCCTCCGAGGTATAGAGCGAGGCTTGCTGGCACTTCACCTCTTGGAGATCCTCCTTGACATCCAACCCCATTGACTGCAGCTGGAGCAAACTCTGCATTCTTTTCTCGAGCCTGGGCATGACGACTCGTCGCACTCTCACCTTTTGAACCCCATTGAGGATGAAAAACCTTTTGATGTTCCCCTTGGTTGCTTCCCACCATAGATGTGGAGACTCAAAGAGGGGTTTCGCTGTTCTCCAACCTTTGTAATCTCTCCTGAGTTCATCGAGGTTCTCAGGGGTCAGCAGTTTTACATTTAGCTTCCATGTCCCCCTGCCTACCCCCTGGTCTTCCTGCAGGTGGCATTCGGCCAGTAGGAGGCAGTGGTCAGAGAAAAACACCGGCGTTACGTCGGTGGACCTGACCGTGAAAGCTCGGGACACAAAAAAGAAGTCTATCCTGGAGCGGACGGACCCGTCTGGCCGTGACCATGTGTATCTACGCTGCGCTCCGTCTGCAGGGTTGCTGCAGACGTCGAGCAGCTTGGCGTCTTTTACCGTTTCCATCAGGAGTCTGGACGTAGCGTCTAGTTTGCTGTCGGCTCTGCTGGATCGTCCAGCCGCATCGATGATGCAGTTGAAGTCACCACCCAGGATGACCGGCTTGGAGGTGGCCAACAGCAGTGGGAGTTGCTGAAGGACTGCCAGCCGCTCACTTTTTACGGCCGGGGCGTACACATTAATAAGTCTGAGAGGGGTGCTTTTGTATTTCACGTCTGCTACGAGGAGGCGCCCGCCCACCACCTCCTTAACGTCGGAGATGCTGAAGTTGCCTTTCCGCAGCAGAATACCCAGGCAGGAGGAGCGGCAGTCGTTTCCTCCTGACCAGATGGATGATCCGTGGGACCGCCAGCTCGACCAGCGCCTGTAGTGGCTGATGTGCGGGATTCCGCACTCCTGCAGGAACAGTAGGTCGGCTTTCACATTTCCCAAATAGTTGAGTGTGGCTACACACCATTTATGGATGCAATTTTTAAACACATTATAAAAAGGTAGATTTACCAGTCTCAAGAGTCCAGAGTCTATACAGTTGGCTGTTCCAGCTGTTGGATGTTCCCCAGCATGCCAGTGGTGCTCGCAAACTTTAGCACAGTTGCAGGGCTGAGAAAACTGTTCTGGTCCGCACTGGCCCCGTGATTTCGATGCAGATGCATTGGGGGGGGGGGGGGGAGGGGTGGTGTAGCCCTGGCGTTCGTCGTGGCAGTCAGTAGGTGTTGGGGTTGCAGGCCGGTCTTCGCCTGGGTTGTTGCTGCTCGTTACTATCGGGGGTTGGTCTGTGACCTTGTTTTCTTCCCGGTCGGTGGTCTGGGGGGTCTGTGCCTCCCGTTCCACGTGGTGCTTTGCCTCTTTATTTGAGGCCGATTCTTGTCCTGTTGTCCCTCATCGGATGAGGTCTCGGCGCTAAGTGCGCTGGCTGAAAGGTGTCGCTTTTTGCCACTACCCCTCGGGGGGTTCTTCAGATTGTTTTTTTGTTTCCTCTTTCGTTTGTCCCTGTTCATTGTTTCCCAGGGCTCTTTATTCTTTGTCCTATCCTCTTCCTCTTCCATTGAGTGTTCCTCATCAGATGGGGCTGGGGCTGGGTTGTCAGGGAGTGCTGGGGCCTACTCTTTTTTGGGGGCCCTTCTGTTGCTCTTCCGCATTCTGTGCCGTGGTGTCTTTTTCGGTGGAGGGTGTATGGACCTCCTCTCTGGTCGCCTTTTTGACTCCGCTGCTGATGATCTGTGCATATGTCGCCCCGCGTTTCGATAAGGCCCTGTAAAGATGGCCGGCCTCCCCACACAGGTTGCAGCACTTGTCTTCCTTGCAGTCCTTAGTCATGTGTCCCTCCTGCCTGCAGTTTTTGCAGAAGGTCACACTGCAGTTTGCGGCAACATGCCCCGTTTTGCCACAGGTGTGGCATACTCGTGGCTGTCCCACGTAGTAGAGGTAGCCACGATTTACTCCAATAGCGAAATTGGAGGGGGGATGCAGGATGGCTCCGTTGCTGTCCGTTCTTAGGGTCACCTTGACCTGGTGCTCACTTGTCCAGATGCCAAAGATGTCTTTCACTTGCACGCTGTCACTTTTCAGCTCAGCGTACCTGGCGAGGAACGTGAGCACATCAGACACAGGGATGTGGGGGTTGTACGTGTGCAGTGTAACAACCCGATTTCGCTGCGCCGGTAGCGTAAACAGAGGCTCCGCAGTCAGGATCGACAGGGGACTCTGGTTACCTTTTTCCTTGAAGACGTTCAAGAATTTGATGCACGCTGCGACGCTCTTGAAGGTGACATCAAAGAAACCATTCTTGTGGAAGTTTTGCAAGCAGAAGATTTCTGTTGCTTTAAACCCACAACACTCGAGCAGCACCCGCTTCACGAAGAGTATCCGGTCCAAAGGTGACTCTCCTTCCGTTTTCTTTACTGTGATTCGCACTCCCCAGCCTGGTGGTCGGGATGCAGCTGCATCCATAGCTCGCACGTTGGGTGTGAAACTGTATCGGCATTAGGCCTAAACCAGAGGTTTAGGCCAGCATGTAGATCCACCAATAGCAGCCAAGGTCCAAACTTTTCCTCTTTGACGACTTCAATCCCTCCTAGTTCTCCAATCCACGATCGTCATCGAAATCCTCAGCTTCCCTCGATCAAATGAGACTACACTTGATCTGAGCCAAAAGGCCGAGAAGCGATAGCCCATATTTTCCGGCTATGGCCCTTGTCCTCCTCGTCCACCGGCATTCAGGTGCACCTTGCTGCGCTCGACTGTGCTTTGGAACTTTAGTCTACGGTCACTGTTGGTCAATAGACCTCCAGCTTGGCCGAGCACGGTGGAGTCTGTGTATGCAGAACCAGTAAAACAGGGTGACATCGTCTGGCACGCCTTCCACTGTCGTCACCAGAAGAAATGGAGACGCTGTGAAGGCCCAGTGACACCCAACGCAGGGAGTCGAAGAAACCTCCAGCTTTGCCGAACAAAGGGCAATCCGTGCAAGCAGCAAGTACTGACGGAATCCAACAGGCGGCAATGTCTAGTCTCACTGAGCTCCACCCTGGCGTGTTGGTCGTGGAGTTAGGAGAACGAAAAGAGACGCCGTGAAGGTATACCTACATCCAAATCAGGATGCCGTTCAATCAGTCGCCACACTTCCCTGTTGTGCAGGATGATGGGCTGTGGTAACTGAAGTGAGGAGAAGGCAAGTCGGCATCCTGGGGTGAGGGTGAGTGGCCTGTAAGAAGCAGCAGGAAATCTGTGTGGCAGATCAGCTGAAAACGGAGCCTGGCTGCTGCAAGTCCGCGAGTCCATCGGCTCACAACATTAGTGCCCGAAGCGCCCGCCAGCAGAAAAGCTAGCAATGCTTTGGAGCCTGAAAGGCTTTAATTTGGTCAGGATGAGACAACTGGACAAGAGAGAAAAGGGGAAGCCAGGTTTTGCGCCATTTTCTCCTTTTGTATTTTTGGCTCCCCAAAGTGGGGTGAAGGCACCATTCCTGGAAGCATTGCAAGATCAGGTTGATGCGTGGAGCGGAAGGAGCAAGCCCCTGAACCATCTCCGAGTCCCAAAAATTAATTTAATATTCGGTCCCCAGATAGGGGACATATCAGATATTAAACAGATAAGAACAGATACTACACTTGATCTGAACCAAAAGGCCGAGAAGCGATTGCCCATGTTTTCCGGCTATTTCCCTAGTTATCCGTTTACCCTTAATGAGCTGGTAAAACTACTTAGGACGTTCGTTCATTTGACCTGCCTGTCTCCTCTCATGTACCGTTTTTGCTATCCTAGTTTCCTAAGTTCCCAGTCCACATTGCCTCGCTGCGCCGAGGAACCGGGTTCGACCCCGGGTCACTGCCCACGTGGAGTTTGCACATTCTCCCCGGTTCTGTTGGGTGTCACCCCATCTCAAAGATGTGGGAGGTAGGTGGATTAGCCACCATAAATTGGAAAAATAATTGACTACTCTAAATTTTAAGAACTGTGTATTTCATTGTAAAACAGAAAAGAGGCTGTCAGAGACCCCAGAGATTGTTCTACACGGTGAATCTGTGCAGCGCAGAGGCCAGGCGGCTGCAATCCGGTGTCACAGTGGTTTGCACGCTTGCCTCAGAGCGCCAGCAACCCAGGTTCAATACCAGCCTCGGATGTCTGTCCATGTGGAGTTTGCACTTTCTCTGACACGGTTTCCTCTGGGTGCTCTGTTTTCCTCCCACAGTCCAAATATGTGCAGGTCAGGTGGATTCGCCGTGCCAAATTGCCCTTTAGGTTAGATTGGGTTGCGGGAATGTGGATATGGTTGCGGTGTGGGCTTAAATAGGTTGCTCTTTCTAAGGGCTGGTGCAGACTCGTTGGGCCGAATGACCCGCCTTCCGCACTGTAGGGATTCTATGATTCTATAAAGAATCGTAACCTACATTCGAGCCTGACGTGGGATTCCGAAACAATCCAAGGCGAATGGCACAGACAGATTGGCTTCTGAAGTACAGCTTGGGTCAGTGGGTGTGGACAGTGGTTGGGAAATCAAACACATACATGTTCGGCAGCAGGGCAGGTGCATGTGTCCGTTGGAGCACCAGGTTAGAACGGAACTGCGAAATATTGCTCCAGACTATATCTGGATGTGTTCAGCAGAGTGCACTGGGGACACGCAGATCTCGTACAGCTCAGCTTGATCTGTTTTTATGAACAATAGAGCCAAAAATGACACAGAAAAGTCAGGCCAAAGTATATCTGGATGTAGTGCACTGATGTGTGAACAGCAGTGTGGATAGGAAGGCAGAATTGTCCTTCTAAAGTTCACCAGCTTCTTCAATATAGAACAGTCGGCTGGATAGGAAAACAATTATTCTTCCTGAGTATTGCTGGATTTGGTGTTGTGGAAAGTCCAGTGGATTGGCACACTAACTAAGGTGGGATTTATGCAGTAGAGCAATTGGGGGCAGAGGATCTATCCATTTCTATCTTTTAAAAACATCTTAATGACGTTGAAGACGTGTTTAAATTCCCCCTAACCTCCTGCAGCTCCAGAAAGATGAATCCCAGCTTCTACACACAACTGGGTTGCAGGACAGCCACATCCATCGTCACAGGGATGTGTGGGGCGGGCGGGACGATGAGGAACGAGGGTTTACCACTGCGCTATCCTTCTCCCAGTTTTACTGGTGCTTCCAGTCCCATTTTCAGTCTGCCTCACAACTAGCGTGCCCCGTCCATCGATGAACTGTTTCATTCCTAAGCTGAGGGCTTGTAGGTGAATAACCCCTGGTAGAAGGTCTCAAATGCCTCGTAGACATCGTTTAGCTCTGCCACTGGATTCGGTCTGCTGCGTCTAATCTGAGCTATTACCCCCGCGGCTGCCTGCTTTCTCAGCCGGTGAACCAGCAGTGGCTGGCTTTATCTCCGTGTTCGTAAAGGGCCTCCCGTGCCTGGCGGAGTTGCTGCACTGCTTCCCTCGTGGAGAGCAGGTCAAAGTCCATTTGTAGCTTTTTCCTCTCCGCCAGGAGTTCTTTGGGCGAGTCCTCAGAGTATCGCCCGCCTACCTCCAGTATGAAGTCCACAACTGTCGCCTAGCCGCCCTCTCTACCTTGTCTCTACGTGCGTTCTAGGCCATGATATCACCCCTGATCACAGCCTTCGTGGCCTCCCAGAACGTGAAGGGCGAGACTTCCCCATTTTAGTCATTAGTAATATAGCCATCTGTGGCCTGTGATATTTTCTTGCACAAAGCCTTATGGGCAAGTCGGGCCATGTCCAACCTCCATGTGGGGGGGCGGGGTAGCAGGCATTGAGCAAAAACGCAGTAATCTGGCTGCATATTAATATGGAACCATATTGAAATGGAACAGCATTAATATGGCTCAATATTAATATGGAACATTATTAGTATGGAACAGTGTTAATATGGCTGCATATTAACTTGGAACCGTATTAATATGGAATAGTATTAATATGGCTGAATATTAATATGGAACAGTACTAATATGGAACAGTATTAACATGGAACCATATCTTCACAGCTCCAGGATCCCAGATTTGATTCCTAGCTTGGGTCACTCTCTTTGCGGAGCCGGCATGTTCTCCCGGTGTCTGCGTGCATTTCCTGCGGGTGCTCCGGTTTCCTCCCACAAGGCCCGAAAGACGTGCGTGTTAGGTGAATTGGACATTCTGAATTCTCCCTCTGTGTAACCGAACAGGCGCCAGAATGTGGCGACGAAGGGCTTTTCACAGTAACTTCGTTGTTGTGTTAATGTAAGACTACTTATGACAAAGATGATTATTATTAATATAGAATGTGGCTGGATGTTAATATGGAACTGTGTTACTATGGAACTGTGTTAATATAGCCGGATATTAATATGGCCAGATATTAATATGGAACAGTACTAATATGGAACAGTATTAACATGGCTGGATATTAATATGGAACAGTAATCATATAGAACAGTATTAATATGGAACACTACTAATATGGAAAAGTTATAATATGAACGAATATTAATATGGAACAGTGTTTATATGCTGGACATTAATATGGAACAGTACTAATTTGTAACGGTCTTAAAATGAAGCAGCACTAATAGGGAACAGTATTAATATGGAAGAGTATTAATATGGAACAGAATTAATATGGAACAGTATTAAATTGGAGCAGTATTAATATGACTGGACATTAATATGGCACCGTACTCAAATATAACAGGACGATATGGAAAAGGATTAATGTGGAAGAATATTAACATGGAACAGTATTAATATGGAGCCGTATTAATATGGCTGCATATTAAAATGGAACAGAATTAATATGCTGGATAGAAATATGGAACAGTATTAATTTGGCTGGATCCCGTTGAGTTTCTGGAAGGGCATATACTGGCCTCGAGAAAGGTGTTTTTTTAGGTCTCCAAAGCAATTCGCTTTACATAAACAAGTTTAATGTTTAAAAACATGATTTATTATCGGGCACATTTTAAGTCCGATTACAGTAGGGCACTTTTAATGGGTGTGTTACTGTAATGCTCTGTTTAAATAAGGTCTGTTTGACTGTAGGGCACTGTTTAAATACATTTGATTGGCTATAGGGCACTGTTGAATGCATTTGGTTTACTGGAGGGCACTTTTTAAAACACTTAATTTCCTGTAGGGCACTGTTTAAATGCATCTGATTTGCTGTAGGGCACTGTTTAAATGCATCTGATTTGCTGTAGGACACTGTATAAATGCATTTGATTTACTTAAGGACACTGTATAAATGCATTTGATTTACTGTAGGACACTGTTTAAATGCATTTGATTTGCTGTAGGACACTGTTTAAATGCATTTGATTTACTGTAGGGCACTGTATAAATGAATTTGATTTACTGTAGGACACTGTTTAAATGCATTTGATTTGCTGTAGGACACTGTTTAAATGCATTTGATTTGCTGTAGGACACTGTTTAAATGCATTTGATTTACTGTAGGGCACTGTTTAAATGCATTTGATTTACTGTAGGACACTGTTTAAATGCATTTGATTTGCTGTAGGACACTGTTTAAATGCATTTGATTTACTGTAGGACACTGTTTAAATGCATTTGATTTGCTGTAGGACACTGTATAAATGCATTTGATTTACTGTAGGGCACTGTATAAATGCATTTGATTTACTGTAGGACACTGTTTAAATGCATTTGATTTGCTGTAGGACACTGTATAAATGCATTTGATTTACTGTAGGACACTGTTTAAATGCATTTGATTTACTGTAGGACACTGTTTAAATGCATTTGATTTGCTGTAGGACACTGTATAAATGCATTTGATTTACTGTAGGACACTGTTTAAATGCATTTGATTTGCTGTAGGACACTGTATAAATGCATTTGATTTACTGTAGGGCACTGTATAAATGCATTTGATTTACTGTAGGACACTGTTTAAATGCATTTGATTTGCTGTAGGACACTGTATAAATGCATTTGATTTACTGTAGGACACTGTTTAAATGCATTTGATTTACTGTAGGACACTGTTTAAATGCATTTGATTTGCTGTAGGACACTGTATAAATGCATTTGATTTACTGTAGGACACTGTTTAAATGCATTTGATTTGCTGTAGGACACTGTTTAAATGCATTTGATTTGCTGTAGGGCACTGTATAAATGCATTTGATTTACTGTAGGGCACTGTATAAATGCATTTGATTTCCTGTAGGACACTGTATAAATGCATTTGATTTACTGTAGGACACTGTTTAAATGCATTTGATTTCCTGTAGGGCACTGTTTAAATGCATTTGATTTACTTAAGGACACTGTATAAATGCATTTGATTTCCTGTAGGGCACTATTTAAATGCATTTGAGTGTTGGGCACTCTTTAAATGCATTTACTTTACTGTCGCAAACTGTTTAAAACATTTAGTATACTGTAGGGATGGATGCATTTGATTTACTGCAGGGCACTTTTTAAATGCATTTAGTTCACTGTAGGATACTGTTTAAATGCATTTGATTCATTGTAGCGCCTGTTTAAAAACATTTGATTTACTATGTCACTGTTTAAATGCAGTTGATTTAACAAAGAACACTGTTTAAATGCGTTTTATTTACAGGAGGGCACTATTTAAATGCATTTGAGTATCGGGCACTGTTTAAATTCAATTAGTTTACTGTAGGGAACAAAATGCATTTGATTTACTATAGGCACTGTTTAAATGCATTTGATTTACTGCAGGACACTGTTTAAATGCATTTGATTTACTGTAGGGAACTGTTTAAATGCATTTGATTTACTGTAGGGCTCTGTTTGAATGCATTTGATTGACTGTAGGGCTCTGTTGAAATGCATTTAATCTACTCGAGGGCACTGTTTAAATACAGTTGATGGACTGTTGTGCGCTATTTAATTATATTTGATTTACTGCAGTACACTGTTTAAATACTTTGGATGTATTCTGGGGCACTGTTTAAATACATTTGATGGACTGTCCGGCAGTTTAAATGCATTTGATTTACACCAGCGCACTGTTTAAATATATTTGATTTACTCGAGGGCACTGTTTAAATGCATTTAATCTACTCGAGGGCTCTGTTTAAATGCATTTAATTTACTCGAGGGCACTGTTTAAATACATTTGATGGACTGTTGTGCGCTATTTAATTATATTTGATTTACTGCAGTGCACTGTTTAAATACTTTGGATGTATTCTTGGGCACTGTTTAAATACATTTGATGGACTTTTGTGCGCTATTTAATTATATTTGATTTACTGCAGTGCACTGTTTAAATACTTTGGATGTATTCTGGGGCACTGTTTAAATACATTTGATGGACTGTTGTGCGCTATTTAATTATATTTGATTTACTGCAGTACACTGTTTAAATGCTTTGGATGTATTCTGGGGCACTGTTTAAATACATTTGATGGACTGTTGTGCGCTATTTAATTATATTTGATTTACTGCAGTACACTGTTTAAATACTTTGGATGTATTCTGGGGCACTGTTTAAATACATTTGATTTGCTGCAGGGCACTGTTTAAATGCCTTTAGTTTGCTGTCGGGCACTGTTTAAATGCATTTGATTTACTGTAGGGCACTGTTTCAATGCGTTTGATTTCGTGTCGGGCACTGTTTAACGCATTTAATTTATTCTAGGGCACAAATTGTAATACTTTTGATTTACTGTCAGGCACTGTTTAAATGCAATTAATTTACTATAAATCACTATTTAAATATATTTGGCTTACTGTAGGGCACTGTTTGAATGCATTTGATTTGCTTCAGGGCACTTTTTAAATGCATTTAGTTTACTGTGTCACTGTTTAAATGCATTTGATTTATTGTAGCGCCTGTTTAAATACATTTGATTTACTGTGGCACTGTTTAAAAACATTTGGATTTGTGTAGGGCACTATATAAATGCATTTGATTTACTATAAAGCACTGTTTAAAAACATTTGGTTTACTGTAGGGCATTGTTTAAATGCATTTGACTAAACGTAGGACACTGTTTAAATGCATTTGATTTACAGTCGGGCACTGTTGAAATGCATTTAATTTACTCGAGGGCACTGTTTAAATACAGTTGATGGACTGTTGTGCGCTATTTAATTATATTTGATTTACTGCAGTGCACTGTTTAAATACTTTGGATTTATTCTGGGGCACTGTTTCTGGATATTTGATTCACTGTAGGGCACTGTTTAAATGCCTTTAGTTTGCTGTAGGAAAAAGAAAGGGAGAAAGAAAGAGATAGAGAGGAATAAGAAAGAGAGAGAGAAGAAAATGAACCAGAGAGAGATAAGAAATCGAAAAGGTGAGAAAAGAAAGGAGAAAAGAAAGAATAGCCCCAGCAGAACAAAAAGAAAGATAAAGGGAGATACATACCAGGGGACAAAAATAAAGAGAGAGTGTTTGAACTTCAGAAAATGGCCATGAAAAATGACAGTCAGTTAAAATTGGTAGACGTAAAGGGAAACGTACAGTTGGATGATAGTGATGAGGATAGTGAGAAAAAGCTTCAAAGTTGAAGGCTTTGTTGAAATTTATTTAAATATGTCCAAGCATTGGCAAGGTTTGACGAGAAGGAGGTAGAAGCCTTTTTCATTTAATTTGAGAAGGTGGCTAAACAAATAAAATGGCCACAGGACATGTGGGTATTACTGATTCAAACAAAGCTGGAAGGTAGAGCTAGTGAAGTGTTTGCATCACTACCGGAGGAGGTGTCTGGGACGTATGCGGAGGTGACCAAATCCATCTTAGGTGCATATAAACTCGTGCACGAAGCTCACTGACAAAGGTTTAGAAATTTAACGAAAGAATTTGGTCATACATACATGGAGTTTGAAAGGCTCAAACAAATTAATTTTGATAGGTGGATAAGGGATTTGAAAATAGACCAAACGTATGAAGCTCTCAGAGAAATTATACTTTTGGAGGAGTTTAAAATTGAATTCCTGATGCAGTAATCACTCATGTGCAAGAACAGAGGGTTAAAATTGCGAGATTAGCAGCAAAATGGCAGATGATTATGAATTAGTTCATAAATCAAAGCTTGGTTTCCGGCATCAGTTTCAGCCTGTGAGGGATAGAAACTGGGGACATGAGAAATACTCAAGTGGTAAAAGTAAAGGTGATGTGATGGGATATAATAAGGACAGTGCACCTCAGAGTAAAATTCCAGGAGGGTGGAAGAGACATGAAAAGGTTAAAATGTTTTCACTGTAATAAACTAGGCCATGTAAAGTCACAGTGTTGGTGCTTGAAGAAAAGCGCTGGGAAGGCTGATGTGGTACAACAGGATAAGACAGTGGGGTTTGTTAAAGTGGTAAAGGAAAGCCCAAAAGAAGCGAAGGAGGTGCAAAAGATTGTACACCTGATCAAGAGGTGATTGATCAAATGGTGCCAGATCTCTTTCAAGAATTTACTTGTGTTGGTAAAGGTTACTCATGTGTATCATGATGACCAGGTAAAGAAGACACAACTTTAAGAGATACGGGAGATAGTCAATCTGTAATGGTCGGAGATGAGGAGTTTAGTTTGGGAAGAATGCTGCCAGAAAAGGTGGTAATATGTGGAATTAAGGGTGAGAGGAGTAGTGTTCAATTATATAAGGTAAGGTTGGAATGTCCAGTGAAGAGTGGTGAGGTGGTAGTAGGAGTAATAGAGAAACTATCTTGTCCAGGAATACAGTTTATCTTGGGTAATGATATAGCTGAATCGCAGGTGGGAGTGATGCCCACGGTAGTTGATAATCCAGTGGGAAATCAGACAACTGAAATGTTGAAGGATTTTTCGGGATTCTGTAGTTACAAGGTCGGAAAGTCACAGGTTAAGACAGGAGGGGAATTCAGAGAGTGAAGATGAAGTTGAAGTGCAATTATCAGAACCAACTTTTATCAGATGGTTGACAAAGAAAAAGATCAGGTGGAGGATGAGGCGAATATTTTTAATTCAGGAAAATTGGCATAGTTACAACATAAAGGTATAGAAATAAAACGGATGTATCAGAAACATACACGGAAGAGTGTATAACAGAGTGTTATTACCGTAAAAGCAATGGCTTGATGAGAAAATGGAGACCTTTATATATGCAGGCGGATGAAAAGTGGGCAGAAGTTCATCATGTCGTATTGCCGTTGGGTATGGAAAGGAGTTGTTGCGAGTTTCACATGAGGTACCAGCGGGAGGTCATTTGGGAATAAAGAAAACTTGAGCTAAAATACAAAAACAATTTTATTGGCCTGTACGCCAGAAAGATGTAATTAAATGTTGTCAGTCATGTCACACATGTCAGGTGACAGGGAAACCTCAAGCAGTGATAAAAGCAGCGCCCTTAATACCCGTTGCAGCATTTGAGGAACCTTTTACAAGGGTCCTAATTGATTGCGTAGGGCAACTTCCTAAAACAAAAAGTTGGAATCAATATCTTTTGACGATAATGGACTCCGGTAACATTACAGCTAAAAAGATTCTGGAAGAATTACTTAAATTATTTACTAGCAATAGACGACCCACAGAAATACAACCGGATCAAGGATCAAATTTTACCTCCTGATTATTCAAAGAAGTTATGGATAGTTTAGGAATAAAACAATTTAAATCAACTGCGTACCACCCAGAATCGCAGGGAGTTTTAGAAAGGTGGCGTCAGAAATTAAAGACAATGTTGAGGGCTTAGTGTCACGATTATTGAGAGGATTGTGACAAAGAAAGTCCATTCGTACTGTTTGCAATTATGGATACACCTAATGTGTCAACCAAATTTAGTCCTTTTGAACTAAGTTTTCGTCATGAGGTAAGAGGACCACTTAAATTGATTGAGGAAAAATTGGTGAGTGATAAATCAGAAATTACATAATTGGATTACGTGTCAAATTTTAGGGAACGATTAAATAGAGCAGGTCAATTGGCTAGACAACATTTAAAAGTTGCACAAAATGCGATGAAACGGGCAGCGGACAAGAAATCCAAAGTTCGTAGTTTTGCCTGTGGAGATCAAGCTTTAGTATTGTTCCAAGTGGGAGGTGAACTTTTAAAAGCTAGGTTTTGTGGACCATATCAGATTGAAAGGAAATTAAGTGAATTGAATTACGTGGTAACAACAGCAGATAAAAGGAAGACTCACCGAGTGTGTCATGCGAATATGCTTAAAAGGTGCTTGGAAAGGGAAGGAGAGAAAAAGGTTTTAATGATTCTAACTCAAAATGACCAACCAAATCCAGATGACTGTGAATTTCACATAGCTCAAATTAAATTGGAAAAAGGGGCTGTTCTTAAAAATTGGGATAAATTGTAGAGTTACCTTCCAGAGGAAAAACGGACTGACCTCAAAGTTATCACATGGACAAGTTTGTGGACATAAATTGGGAAATACTAAAATGGCTATACATGATGTAGATGTGGGAAATGCTGTTCCAATCAAACGACATCCATATAGACTTAATCCTTTAAAATTGTCACAGGTTAACAAAGAGATTGAGATTATGCTTTAAAATGGCATAATTGAAGTGGGTTGCAGCCAATGGAGCTCGCCCATAGTGATGATACCAATACCAGACGGTACCCGACAGTTGTGTTTGGACAACAGAAAGGTTAATGCAGTTACAAGAACGGGCTCTTACCCTATCATACGTTTGGAGAATTGTATTGATAAAGTGGGACAATAGCTTTTATTTCCAAACTGGATTTACTTAAGGGTTACGGGCAGGTAACGGCGAAGGAGATTTCAGCTTTTGTGACTCCAGATGGTGTATAACAATTCAAAGTTATGCCATTTGGCATGAAAAACGCCCCAGCCACGTTTAAATAGTTAACTAGCAAAGTTGTTTCAGGATTACCCAATTGTGTGGTATACATCGACGATCTGTTAATCCAGACATGGAAAGAATAGTTGAAACGTCTGATGGAATTATTCCATCGACTTCAGGAGGCGGGTTTGGTGATAAACCGAGCCAAAAGTGAATTTGGAAAACCCCAAGTCACTTTCATTGCGAAGTTTCCGATACCCTCAAACATAGGGAAATAATGCGATTTCTTGGCATGAGTGAATTTCATTGAACATTTAAGTAACATTTCATGTTGAAAGTGACTGTCAATCGAGAGGGGCTTCAGTTTAAGGAAGAAGAACAAAAATGGACTATATTATTATCCCTGTTAGCGTGTGTTGTTTTTAGAAACGCAAAAGTGTGTTTACTTCGTGCATTTCTTAAAGGATAGTGACAAGCTGAAAATGAAACCATCTTGAAGTTGATGGTTTATTTTTTTTCTTGGGCGGAGGTGTCATGTGAGAGTACCTTTAAGAAATGGGTGTTTAAGAAATGTACCTTTAAGAAACGGGTGTTTATCAGTGACGTCAGAGTATGGGTGGTGCTGGGCTGTCTGGCAGCTTTTTACTTTCGTTTTAGGCTGTTTGCTGCAGGGTGTGTTTTAGTTTCAGTGTTGGAGCTGAAGCCAGACAGAGCCGGAGTACTCTTGATCTCTCTGCCATGATGCGTCTATCTCTTGATCATTTGGTGAAGTCAGAATTATAAACGTTTTCAGGAGTGACGTTAACCAGATGTGCTTCTGTTAAAGGTTCTGTTTTTTGTAAGTCTTCTGGATGTTAAAAGGGCAGCGTTAGCATTACTTAGTGTTGTATTCTTTGGGGGTTGTAGTTGAATTAATGGTTGCTAAGATGTTCACTGTATGTTTTTTAAAAGGTTAACTTAAATTCATAGAATAAACATCGATTTGTTTTTTAAAATATATTTTCCATTTCTGCTGTACCACTCCTGTAGAGTGGGCCGTCTTCTCTCCATACCACAGTCTATTAAAAGTTCTGGGTCAGGTGGGTCAGGTGAAGTCCATGATACACTTTGGGAGTCTCTAAACCCTGGCCCATAACAAATAAGATTGATGTACTGGAGGGCACTATTTAAGTACATTTGGTTATTGTAGGACACTGCTTAAATGCGATTGATGTACAGTAGGGCACTGATTAAATGCATTTGGTTTACTGTAAAGTACTGTTTAAATGTATTTGATTTACTGTAGGGCACTGTTTAAATGCATTTGATTTACTGCAGGGCACTGTTTAAATCCAAGTGATTTTACATTAGGGCACTGGTTAAATACCTTTGGTTTGCTGTAGGGCACTGATTAAATGCATTTGATTTTCTTCAGAGCACAGTTTGAATGCATTTGCTTGAGTGTCGGGCACTGTTTAAACACATTTGATTTACTGTGGTGCACTGTATAAATGTATTTGGTTGACTGTCGGGCACAGTTTAAATGCATTTGATTTACTGTAGTGCACTGGATAAACGTATTTGGTTTATCGTAGGCCACTGTTTAAATGCGATTGACATACTGTAGGGCACTGTTTAAATGCATTTTATTTGCTATAGGACGATGTTTAAATGCATTTGACTTACTGCTGGGCACTGTTTAAATGTGTTTGACTTACTGTAGGACACTGTTTAAATGCATTTGATTTACTGTAGTGCACTGGATAAACGTATTTGGTTTATTGTCGGCCACTGTTTTCATGCATTTTATTTACTCTGGGGACACTGTTTAAATGAATTTGATTTACTGTAGGGCGCTGTTAAAATGCATTTGGTTTACTGCAGGGCACTTTCTAAATGCACGTGATTGAGTGTGGGCCACTGTTCAACTGCATTTGTGTTGTGCATGGCACTGTTAAGCACATTTAATTTACTGTAGGGCGCTGTTTAAATGCATTTGGTTTACTGCATGGCACTGTAAATGCATTTGATTTACTATAAAGCACTGTTTAAAAACATTTGGTTCACTGCATGGAACTGTTTAAATGTGCTTTATTTACTTTGAGGCACGGTTTATATGCGATTGAAAAACTGTCGGGCACTATTTAAGAGCATTTGGTTTACTGGAGGGCACTTTGTAAAAGCGATTGATTTACTGAGGACACTGTTTAAATACGATTGATATACTGTAGGGCACTGTTTAAATCATTTTATTTGCTATAGGGCGCTGTTTAAATGCATTTGACTGACTGTACAGCACTGTTTAAATGCATTTGATTTACTGTAGGGCACTGTTTAAATGCATTTGACTTACGGTCGGGCACTGTTTAAATGCATTTGATTTTCTGTCGGGCACTGTTTAAATACATTAGATTTTCTGTTGTGCACTGTTGAAATGCATTTGGTTTACTTCAGGGCACTGTTTCCCGTATTTCCCGTACCGACTCCCCAGTCAGGCATTGGAATGTGGCGACGAGGGGCTTTTCACAGTGACTTCCTTTGAAGCCTACTTGTGACAATAAGCGATTTTCATTTCATTTCACTGTTTAAATTTGTCTGATTTACTGTAAGACACTTTAAGGGCATTTGGTTTTTGTCGGGCACTATTTAAAAGCATTGGATTTACTGCAGGGCACTTTTTAAATGTGTTTGATTTACTGTAGGGCACTGTTTAAATGTGTTTGACTTACGGTAGGGCACTGTTTAAATGTGTTTGATTTACTGTAGGGCACTGTTTAAATGTGTTTGATTTACTGTAGGGCACTGTTTAAATGTGTTTGATTTACTGAGGGCACTGTTTAAATGTGTTTGATTTACTGTAGGGCACTGTTTAAATGTGTTTGATTTACTGTAGGGCACTGTTTAAATGTGTTTGATTTTCTGCAGGGCACTGTTTAAATGCGTTTGATTTACTGTAGGGCACTGTTTAAATGTGCTTGATTTACTGTAGGGCACTGTTTAAATGTGTTTGATTTACTGTAGGGCACTGTTTAAATGTGTTTGATTTACTGTAGGGCACTGTTTAAATGTGTTTGACTTACTGTAGGGCACTGTTTAAATGTGTTTGATTTACTGTAGGGCACTGTTTAAATGTGTTTGATTTACTGTAGGGCACTGTTTAAATGTGTTTGATTTACTGTAGGGCACTGTTTAAATGTGTTTGATTTACTGAGGGCACTGTTTAAATGTGTTTGATTTACTGTAGGGCACTGTTTAAATGTGTTTGATTTACTGTAGGGCACTGTTTAAATGTGTTTGATTTTCTGCAGGGCACTGTTTAAATGCGTTTGATTTACTGTAGGGCACTGTTTAAATGTGCTTGATTTACTGTAGGGCACTGTTTAAATGTGTTTGATTTACTGTAGGGCACTGTTTAAATGTGTTTGATTTCTGTAGGGCACTGTTTAAATGTGTTTGATTTTCTGCAGGGCACTGTTTAAATGTGTTTGATTTACTGTAGGGCACTGTTTAAATACATTGGATTTACTCGGGGGCACTGTTTAAATGCATTTGATTTTCGCAGGGCCCTGTTTAACTATCTTTGATTTACTGTCGGGCACTGTTTAAATACATTTTATTTACTGGAGGGTCCAGTTTAAATGCATTTGATTTAACGTAGATCACTGTTCAAACTCATTTGGGTTACGATAGGGCACGGTTTGAATGCATTTTCTTTACTGTAGCACACTGTTTAAATGCATTTCATTTACTGTAGGACACTGTTTAAATGCATTTGAGTTACTGCAGGGCACTGTTTAAATGCATTTTATTTACTGTAGGGCACTGTTTAAATGCATTTGACTTAACGTAGGGCACTGTTTAAATGCATTTGGGTGACGGTCGGGCACTGTTTAAATGCATCTGATTTGCTGTAGGACACTGTTTAAATACGTTTGCTTTACTGGAGGGCACTGTTTAAATAAATTTGATTTACAGTAGAGCACTGTTTCAAGACATTTGATTTAGAGTCAAGCACTGTTTAGATGCATTTAATTTACTCTAGGACCCTCTTTAAGTACATTTGAATTCCTGGAATGCGCTGTTAATGCTATTTGTTTACTGTCGGACACTGTTTAAAGGCATTTGGTTCACTGTAGCGCATTATTTAAAAGCATTTGATTTTCTGTAGCGCACTGTTTAAATGCCTTTGATTTACTGTCGGGCACTATTTATAAACATTTTCTTTAATGTAGCGCATTGTTCAAATTCATTTGGTTTCCTTTTGGGCACTGTTTAAATGCACTTGATTTCCTGTAGGACACTGTTTAAATACATTAGATTTAGTGACGGGCACTGTTTAACTGCCTTTAGTTTACTGTGGGACACTGTTTAAATGCATTTGATTTTCAGTAGGGCACTTTAAATGCATTTTATTTACTGTGGGACACTGTTTAAATGCATTTGCTTTAGTGTCGGGCACTGTTTAAAATACATTTGATTGACTGAGGGGCACTGTTTAAATGTGTTTGACTTACTATAGGGTGCTGTTTAAATGCATTTGATTTACTGTCGGGCACTGTTTAAATACATTGGATTTACTGGAGGGTCCAGTTTAAATGCATTTGATTTAACGTAGATCACTGTTCAAACGCATTTGGCTTACGGTAGGGCACGGTTTAAATGCATTTTATTTACTGTAGGGCACTGCTTCAATGCATCTGATTTGCTGTAGGGCACTGTTTAAATACGTTTGATTTACTGGAGGGCACTGTTTAAATAAATTTGATTTACAGTTGAGCACTGTTTCAAGACATTTGATTTAGAGTCGAGCACTGTTTAGATGCATTTAATTTACTCTAGGACCCTCTTTAAGTACATTTGAATTCCTGGAATGCGCTGTTAATGCTATTTGTTTACTGTCGGGCACTGTTTAAAGGAATTTGGTTCACTGTAGCACATTATTTAAAAGCATTTGATTTTCTGTAGCGCACTGTTTAAATGCCTTTGATTTACTGTCGGGCACTGTTTAAATACATTAGATTTAGTGACGGGCACTGTTTAACTACCTTTAGTTTACTGTGGGACACTGTTTAAATGCATTTGATTTTCAGTAGGGCACTTTAAATCCATTTTATTTACTGTGGGACACTGTTTAAATGCATTTGCTTTAGTGTCGGGCACTGTTTAAATACATTTGATTGACTGTAGGGCACTGTTTAAATGCATTTGGTTTACTGCGGCACACTGTCTTAATGCATTTGATTTAGTGCAGGGCACTGTTCAACTGCATTTGTATTGTCTAGGGCAATATTTAAGAACATTTGATTTACTGTGGGGCACGGTTGAAATGCATTTGATTTACTGTAACGCAATGTTTAAATACATTTGGTTTACTGTCGGGAACTGTTTAAATGTGATTGATTTACTTTCGGGTCCGGTATAAATACATTTGATTTACTGCAGGCACTGTTTCAATCCAAATGATTTTACATTAGGGCACTGGTTAAGTACGTTTGGTTTGCTTGAGGGCACTGTTCAAATGCATTTCGTTTACTTTAGGGCACTGTTTATAAGGACAAAGAATAAAGACACGTACAGCACATGAACAGACCCTTCGGCCCTCCAATCCCGTGCCGACCATCCTGCCCGACTAAACTACAATCTTCTACACTTCCTGGGTCCGTATCCAACTTTCCCATCCTCTTCACGTATTTGTCAAGATGCCCCTTAAATATCACCCCCTCCGGCAGCGAGTTCCAGGCACCCACTACCCTCTGCGTAAAAAAACATGCCTCGTACATCTGCTCTATACCTTGCCCCTCGCACCTTAAACCGATGCCCCCTAGTAATTGACCCCTCTACCCTGGGAAAAAGCCTCTGACTATCCACTCTGTCTTTGACCCTCCTCATAGCGAATTCACTCCATAGCAGGCAACATTATGGTAAATCTCTTCTGCACCCGCTCTAAAGTCTCCACATCCTTCTGGTAGTGTGGCTACCAGAATTGAACACTATACTCCAAGTGTGGCCTAACTAAGGTTAGCTGCAACATGACTTGCCAATTCTTATACTCAATGCCCCGGCCAATGAAGGCAAGCATACCGTATGCCTTCTTGACTAACTTCTCCACCTGTGTTGCCCCTTTCAGTGACCTGTCTACCTGTCTACCTAGATCTCTCTGACTTTCAACATTCATGAGGGTTCTACTGTATATTCGCTACCTGCATTAGACCTTCCAAAATGCATTACCTCACATTTGACAGGATTAAACTCCATCTGCCATCTCTCCGTCCAATCTCCAAACAATCTAAATCCTGCTGTATCCTCTGACAGTCCTCATCGCTATCCGCAATTCCACCAACCTTTGTGTCGGCTGCAAACTTACTAATCAGACGAGTTACATTTTCCTCCAAATCATTTATATATACTACAAACAGCAAAGGTCCCAGCACTGATCCCTGCGGAACACCACTAGTCACAGCCCTCCAATTAGAAAAACATCCTTCCATTGCTATTCTCTGCCTTCTATGACCTAGCCAGTACTATGTCCACCTTGCCAGCTCACCCGTGTGACTTCACCTTTTGTACTAGTCTGCCATGAGGGACCTTGTCAAAGGCCTTACTCAAGTCCATATCGACAACATCCACTGCACTACCTGCATCAATCATCTTTCTGTCCTCCTCGAAAAACTCTATCAAGTTAGTGAGACACGACCTCTCCTTCACAAAACCATGCTGCCTCTCACTAACACTCCATTTGCTTCAAAATGAGCAGCACGGTAGCATTGTGGATAGCACAATTGCTTCACAGCTCCAGGGTACCAGGTTCGATTCCGGCTTGGGTCACTGTCTGTGCGGAGTCTGCACATCCTCCCCGTGTGTGCGTGGGTTTCCTCCGGGTGCTCTGGTTTGCTCCCACTGTCCAAAGATGTGCAGGTTAGGTGGATTGGCCATGAGAAATTGCCCTTAGTGTCCAAAATTGCCCTTAGTGTTGGGTGGTGTTACTGGGTTATGGGGATAGGGTGAAGGTGTTGACCTTGGGTAGGTTGCTCTTTCCAAGAGCCGGTGCAGACTCGATGGGCCGTATGGCCTCCTTCTGCACTGTAAATTCTATGATAATCAAACGTGAGCAGATCCTGTCTCGAATAATTCTCTCCAGTACTGGGTGATACTGGGTGACACTGCCGATGATCTCTTGAGTGAGGCAACACTAATGGAAATGAATATACAAATTGGGGAATTAAAGTGAGAAAAATACGTTAAATTCTGATTTACAGCCTTCAGGACCCGATTGTCAGGGGCAGTGCTGGAATGAATGTCTGGGACTTGGCTGCTGGGAGAATGCAGTGATCGCTGCTCCTCGAATACATGATGTACGGGCTCAACAACTGGGCAGTAAGATGTTAAACAAACACCAGGTTAAAGTCCAAGAGGTTTGGTTCGAATTACTAGCTTTCGGAGTGCAGCTCCTTCACCTGAGAAAGGAGCTGTGGTCCGAAAGCTCGTAATTCGAAACAAATCTGTTGGACTTTTATCTGGTGTTGTAAGACGTCTTACTGTGCTCACCCCAGTCCAACGCTCGCATCTCCACATCATCAATAACTGGAGATAAAACAGAGAGATAATGCATTTATCACTCCTAACCTTAATGTAATGGTGCAAGAGTGAGGGATTTTACCAAATGGTCTTCCAATACACCTGACATGAAACAGCATCAGTTATTTAATTATAATGCCGTTTCGGTTCCACAATGCAGTGCGATTTAACACAGCTTTAACATGGGCAGTGCAATACTGGATATACATTCTATTTTGTTTTTCATTCCTAAAGAGACAGAATGCAGATTCTTTCACACAAAATAAGGAGAGAAATGTGATTCTAATAAACAGAACAGGAAGTAATCTCTCATTCAGTCAAATACAATATTGATATCGGGCAGCAAAGCATAATCAAAGCGATGACATTTTGTAAAAGTTCTGATGTCTTCCATCAGATTTAATGTAGAGTCATATATCTGTGGACGTCACCACAGGGATGTGGAGTTGACTATTATCTGAGATGGGTGAAAAGAAAGAAGAGATCATCGAAAGAAATCACATCTACATGTTTTCTCTTTCGCAACATTTCCAGTTCAACTGGCCTTTTTAAATTCTATCAAAAACATTCTCCGTTTTTTCTCTCATAAACTCTCACTCAGTGAACCGTGGGAATACTCCAGGAGACCCAAAATTACACGGGTCAGGTAACGCCCCAGCAGCGCGCCACATACAGAGGGAAATGGAACCAACCATCACCGTTTACCAGTGCAATGCAGATTTGAAAACTTTAGATGTAAACGGTCACTTCCCAATGATGTTAGAATCCCCCGGCCTGTGACACAGATAACATTGGGATTGTGAGAAGGTGTGGAAGGAACCGATAACGCGGGGTCAATGAGGATATGACTGTTGTACACTGTGGGGATGAGCATACTTCAGTTAAACATTGGGCTGAAAGTTAGTTGCTTTGTTTAAATTATTTGCATTCGCGACATGAACAATTGCAAATCCCACTTTGTTCCATGATCGATTAGAATAACTTCAATACAGAGCGAGTCAATTCCTCACAAGAGTGTGGGTGACTGAGGCAATAACCAGAGCTGATAATCTATTCGGAACGCAGTCACAACAGGAGACATGGAAAAGAGGGACATGGAAAAGTACAGGGATGTCCTCAAACATCCAAGCAAATTGAAACATGCGCGATGACCAATGGACGGTCCTGGAATTAGACAGCCCAAGAATGTGGAAGGGTCGCCCCCAATGGCATGAAGCACATCAAGAGTCTTCGTGGAATTGCGCAAAGCCGAACTTGAATCGTGAAAACTTGATGATCCTCCTGTTAAACAACCTGTTTACCCAGCCCATCAAGCGCAGCGTGCCCCAGATGTAGAAAAATCTGCAGGTCGCCCATTGGGCTCATCATTCATCCTAGAACAGGAGAATCAAATATTTATCTTACCCAGCGTGTAGAGATCACTGCTGAACTTTCCCAATTGTAATGCGATCATCAGACCCAGGATCCTGCAGCAAGTGTCCACCCTGAGAGTCAATGGTTTCAGTCTCAGCATCGTCATCGTCGGCAGAAACAGGAGCTGAGAGGCACAGGTGTTTTCAGTTGAAGTTACTTACGTCCAAAAGACAGTTAGAAAGATATACTGTAATCATTCTCTCCCAAGTATAACAGGGGCAGGAAAGTGGATCGAGTTCGGTATGACGTCATTGAGTTTGAGCGGAAAGAATTATTGGGCCAGCTTGTGCGGCAGTATTTTCAATTTTAGTTTAAATTCATACTGTTCCCAGAAAATGAGCATCCCTCCAACCTGCAAACATTTCACTGCCATTGGCTTGTGGAGAATCACAAGGAAACGTTTATTATTAATTTATTTTATTGGGAGAAATGATAAAACGCTGTTTCAGACTCAAGCGGTTTAGATGTTTCTGTTGCTGAAATCATTGTGCAATACGTGAGATCCTTGAATCTCTCATTTAATGGCCGATGTGTTTTGTAATTCAGATATTACAGAGTGGAGATCTGAAACGAGCTGGTGGAACGAAAATGTCTACATACCCTAAATATTTGAGCATTCAACTTCAGGATATGCGGATCCAGGATCAGTGTCACCCAAACTGCGACTGCTGTAATATTCAATCTGGTTGAGAGTGTTAATGGTTGCAGAATCTGCTAAACACAAAGTGATTGGTTAATGGATCAGTTGTTTGTGGTGGAGTCATCACAAAGTCATCATGACACATAATACTTCAACCAATCGGAGACGAGGTATTAATAACTTCACCATCTCTGTGACACTGTCCATGAATTGATACATGCCTCCACTTTGGAAGAACATTCAGCTTTGGGAGATCAGACGAAGAAACTGCTCAAACGTTTCAGGACAACTGTACAGAGGAAGACAGAGAGACATAGAAATATGGAACTTAGGAGCAGGAGTGGGTCTTTCGGCGCTTCTAATTCGTTCTGGAAATCATCATATGTGTTTTGACCTCAATTATTTTTGTGGTAGCAAATTACACAATATCGTAACCGAGTGAAGGACGTAATCCTGATTGCATTTTATAGATTTCAGATCGATGCCACAAACTCTCCGCATTCTTCTGAACTCAAGCGTATATGATCGTAAAGGACTCAATCTTTCCTCATATGTCAGACTCACCATTATAGGGATACATCTGGTAAATATTCGTTGCACTCCCTTTATAGCAAAAAAATATCACCCCTCAGATAAGGTGACCAAAACTGTACAATATTCCTGGTGTGGTCTCACGAAGGCACTTTATAATTGCAGCATGACATCCTGCTCTGCTACTTTTATGGCCAGCAAACCCGTTGCCTTCTGTTCCACCTGCTGTACCTGCAGGATTACCACAGCGACTGGTGTGAGAAGAGACCGGGTCTCGTTGCACAAACGGCTCTCTCAATTTATAACCAATCAGGTAATATTCTGCCTTCTTATTTTTGCTGCCAACCTCACATTTATCCACATAACTCTGCATATTCCCTGAATTTTCCCACTCAGCTCGGCCAAATCACACTGAAGCATCTTTGTATCGATCCTCCTTATAGCTCATCCTCTCACCCAACGTGTGGCATCTGAAGAGTTGGGCATATTGCATTCTTTAAATCATGAATGTATATTGTGAACAGCTTGGGTCCCAGCACTGAAACATGACTCAATGGACATGACTGCCATTCTGAAAAAAAATGTTTATTCCTACTCTTCTGCTTCTTTTCTGCCAAACATTATTCCATCCATCTTAATATCCTCCCCCCCCCCCCCCCCCCAATCGTTTGCGCTTCAATGTCGCTTGCTAATAATCGGGTGAGGGACATTGTAGAAAGCCTTCTGAAAGTCTAGGTAAACCAGGCCCACTGTCCCAATTCATAAATTCTACTGATTATATGCTCAAATAGTTCCAGTCGATTTCATAAGCATGTTTTCCTTTTCGTAAATCCATGATGACTCTGTACGATGTTATCACTGTTTTATAAGTGGTCTGCTATTAAGTCTTTCATAATGTCTCTAGAATTGTCCTCACTACAGACGTTAGGTGTACTGATCTTTTCCCGTTTTCACTCTCCCTCTCCTTCTGGATAGTGGGATTACATGAGCTATCCTCCAATAATTAATTACAACGTGCAAATAATCACAAAAGATGACGCACAATACATCAACAATATCTAGCGCCACGTTGGTAAGTTGCCGAGAATGTATATTATCGTCCTGATATTTATCGGCCTTCACTGTCATCAGTTTCCCACCTCCACTTCCTTACTAATACTGAGTTTCTTCAGTAAACCCTGTGTTCCAGAAAATTTCTGGTTTGTTATTTATGTCCATCAGGTGGACAATAAATGTCACTTTTGTCATCTAACAGTTCCGTCCGTTCGGATAGTTAATGTGTCAGATAACCCAGTGGATTAAATAATATAAGGCATAATCCGTGAGGTCTGCATCAGCCGTTGGGTGTTTGATACAGAACCGCTTCCCCTGCCACAATAATTCCTTCTGTTTCAATTTCACTGACGGTAAATACATCAGAAGTGGATTTAGATCGTGGAACCCGCGGGCAATAGTTCAGGGAAGAGACAGAATGCGCCAACTGGGATCATTTTGCTTCCTTTCTGTTCAGCCATTCTGGATAAACGGCACCCCTCAATACTGTTCACGCTCTTGTACATTGTGTTCAGCCCTCCCCTGAACTGTTCTTGCACTTTCGTAATATCCTGTTCAGAGCCATACAATCTACTCCAATTCCATCCAACCAAAGTTCGATTGACTTTGATCTTCACTCTTCTACTTTCCAGTTATACCTGGTTAAAAATAAACTTTTATAAAAGCAACATACTGCGAATGCTGAAACTCAAATTATGTCACAGTCAGAGGGTCTGGCAGGAAGAGTCACATGATCTCAAAGTGTTGCATTTGTTGGTCTCTCCCAGAATCCTGCCACACCTGCTGACTTTGTCCGGAAATGTCTGTTTTCCCGGTGTTAGAAATGAACATTTGTGTTTTATTTGGTTTTAGTTGACCGTTTTACTTTACATAAGATTATTTTTCTACCTTTGTGTTCTTAATCCCTTTTAGAAACTATGCCATTTAAATTATTCTTAATTTAATACATGACATGGTGCCTTTTCTCACAAAGGTTTCATTTATGTTAGTTACTTATGTGAAACTTAATTTTCCAATCGTATGTCTATTATAGCAAGTCAGTACATCTCCGCGTACCACAACTTGAGACCATCGTTAAAATGTAGTTTTGACTCCAAACTCTAACTTGTTCCAACAAATTACAAACAACATTCATCTTAGCGCCGATTCATGCAGAACACATTCCTAAACTCCTTCCGTCTATATGGATGCATTTATTCCCAGAAGTTAGTCTTTCGATCAGTACCAAATGGGACTAATTATTCTGCTTGCCACGTGACTTCATCCTCATGAAATAACCATTTGTATATCGTGTTTTTCATGATCAGCAGGTTTTAAACTCTTTGCAGCTAAAGATGTACAATTAAAATTAGTCGCTGTTACAATATGGGAACACAGCAGTCAATTTGGGGAGCGCGATATACCACGGACATCACAGCATTTTAACAAAAAGAGCATGTCACCTGATTGTGTGAATTTGCGACAGGGGTCATTATTGGTCAGGACAAAACGGCAAACCCTCAAGCCTTCTTCCGCATGGTCAATAAAAAACTTTATACTCAGAACAGAGGACATGCTGTTACTCTCTTCAGTAGCTTCAATGAAAGGTCACATCCGAAGGAGCTTCCGCTCAGCATTGTACCGCAGTGTCAGACTTTATTTATCTGTCCAAGTTCTGGGGTGGAACCAGAACCTGAAAACGTCTGACTCGGAGGCCAGATTGCACTTACCTATCACCTAGCTGACAGCTGTGCTTCGGTCTCATTCATTAGTGTATTAGGTGGTAACTTCTAGCCTAATATTAGACACCAAGATTTACAGTGTAAATCATATCTGCTCCGTCGCCTTGAAAACAATTCGCTGTTGTTGATTATCTGAGAGGTCCCACTTGAAAGATAAGCTGACCGTTCTAATATTCTTTTATTTGTATTGATGTTCTTCCCTCCTTTAGTCGGAATTTTTCTCTCGATAATGTTCAGCGGATTGATGTTTATTTTCCTAGACATTCTTCTCATCCTTTATTAGTAATATCCTTAACATCTGCTTTCCGCTAGGAGCCTGACATTACACCTTTAGTCATGATGAGTAAATAACTGCAGTTCTGCCTCTGCTATCTTTTCCATTTATGTCCCACTCTCCCCAAGTGCTCTGTCTTGCCGCCTCGTGAATACATTCTGTGGGAATGGATTCCACAGGCTCACCACACATTGGGTGAAGAAATGTGTCCTCATCTCTGTCCGAAATAATTTACCCTGAATCCTCAGACTGTGACTCCTGGTTGTGGACACACACATCATTGGTAACATCTTCCCGGCATCTACCCTGTCTAGACATGTTAGAATTTTGTAAGTCTCGATGGGATCCCCCCCTCATTTTCCTGAACTTCAGAGAGGACAATCCTAACGTACTGAATCTCTCCGCATATGACAGATCTACCATTATTGGTATCAGTCCATACCTGGGATCAGTCTGATAAACCTTCGTTGCACTACCTCGAGAGCAAGAACATCCTTCCTCAGAAAGGGAGGCCAAAACTGTGCACAATATTCGAGGTGTGGCAGCAACACATCCCGGCATCTGTACTCGAAATTTCTTGCAATGAAGGCCAAAATACCATATTATAATACTAACCATTTTTGTCACAAGTATGAAGTTAATGCGAAAAGCCCCTCGTTGCCACATTACGGCGCCTGTTCGCGTAAGCTGGATGGAATTGAACCCACTGCTGGCCTTGTTCTGCACTAGAAACCAACGGTCGAGACCACTGAGCTCTTCCAGCCCTTAACCTTCTTTACCGCCTGTGCATCTGCATGCTTACCTTCAGCGACTGGTGCGCAAGGACACCCAGGTCCCGCTGCACACTCCCCTCTCCCAAATTACAACAATCAGGTGGCAATCTCCCTTCCTGTTTTTGTTTCCAAAGTGATTAACCTCATACTTATACAAATTATACTGCATCTGCCATTGATTTCCCCACTCACCCAACCTGTCCAGAGCATGCTGTTGGATTCCGGCATCCTCGTCACAGTTCACCCTCCCACCCAACTTGGTATCATCTGCAAGCTTTGAAAAATGTTCATTTACATATTCCAGCAGCCGCTTTGCCGATACTTATTTGAATCTGAACGTTGGTGGAGGCAAATGGAGCCGCGGTGCAGCCTTGTGGGAAACTCCGACGGTGCTCTCTGTTATACACTGGCCGCCAAAAAACACTCTGGAACAATTCGGGAGAGTGGGAATCGAATCAATATCATTCGTCATCTGAAGATGAATAAATACAGATCTCCTTGTTGCACGAGAATGGTGTTGTGCATCCAGTGCACTGAAAATTAAACTTGTTAAACCTGAAGCGACATTTGCCCCTGTAACTTAGGTTTGAAGTGAATACAGAATGCAAACCTGAAGCACGGGTCTGGATGGAAACCTTGTCAGGTGGAGTATTGTATATTTCTGCATATATTGGTTGGTAGAAACCAGATGGTGAGTCCCAGCCGCCCGTGAGAGGACCTGTTGGAGGAACGATTAGCATATTGTTACATTCATAGTTAGACATATAATTCCAGATTGACTCATTTCAAATCTCCCTCTTTGTCGAGGCTGTATTTGTACCAGGGAACACAGAGCATTACTTTGTGTCTCTGGATGATTGGCCCAGTAATATTTCCACTGACTCGATTTCAAGGAACAGTAACGAAGGGATTTCCGGGCCACTATTGTTCTGTCCATCAGATATGAATCAAAATAACTTGGTGCGAGTTAAGATACAGGGAGCAGTTTTGTTTCTCAGCCCCAATCATAGTGGTCCACAAGACAAAGGTTCATCAGATTCTATAGCCAACATTCTGTATGGAAAATGTCGCCAGCCTGTCGCCAGCCGGTCACTAATCCATACCAAGCTTGACGGAGCAGGACTTTCCCCCACTTTACCTGTCTGTTAGTGTGGCCTTGGAAAGAACTTTCAAGGTGTTTTGATATTCCTTGGTATATGAAGTCTTTGGACCTGAAGCAGAGCTTCTGACTCGGCTGTGGGCCCAGTACTCACTGCACCACCAGCAGCGATACACTCATATCAGAGTGTTTGTTGTGCTGGGATGCAGAATGTAAAAGATAGAAAATGTTCCATCACTTCTGAAAATGGCGGATGATTCCGTTCAGAGAAGTTGACAGTGGACATCGGCACAGACTGTGCAGGCTTACAACGAACACTGAATGGAACAATATATATAAGCAGCTAAAGAAAATACTGAGCTCAGAGTTTAAAGTGTTTTCATTCAATGTGTTGATCGATTGTTACAAAAATGAAACTAATTTCGTGTCTCCTGGACGGCTGATGAAAATTCCCTATTTTAAGTGCAATGTTTTGAATCTATTCAAAGATGTGCAGGTTAGTCGGATTGACCATTCTAAATTTCCCCTTAGTGCCTATGGTTAGGTGCGGTTACGGGAATAGAGGGTCGGATCAGGCCGACGTCGGGTGCTCTTTCGAAGGGTTGGTGCCGATTAGATGGGGCGACTGGTCTCCCTCTGTACTGTACAGTTTTTATGATTCTATGATGTTACTGTTTCTCGAATACCTTGAACGAAATGACTGACCAATAGCATGTTATTTTCTGTCTTACAACCGACTGGGTACAGTTTGGGGAAAGAGACATTGAAGAGAAGATAAAGCAACATTCAAAATTCAGTGTGAGGTGCACAATCCGATTCGAGCCGCACCTTTTATTGACATCTTCCTCTGCATTACTGTCACCAGGGCGAATAACTCACAGATCAATAGGACTCCGAGTGATATGCAGATAACAAGAGGAATGGAAGTGCTTTCATCTTCAGGAGCTGTATTAAAGATTCAGGAAAGTTTTCACAGATATAGCTTTCACCGTGTAATTTTCAATGTTTACATGATTATCATTTTGAGCAATCCTCACAACAAGGCAATTCCAATGTCCAATTATTCCCCGAATATAAAAATAATAATAATATTGAATGATTTCTATCAACGAGATGTACCTCCAGATGTGGATGGAGAAGAAGTTGGAGAGAAAAGCGGATCTGTGGAACATGTTGAAAAAAATAAACAATTATTTGGGTTTGATGTTCGAAATTCAGCTGTTATTCTTAATTTATAAACGTGCTTCATATTCAGCACCAAGAACCAAACACCACTGTCCAGCTCAAGCTCCCACCACTCTGTGCGATGCTTACCGGAACAAACCACACTGGCGTCTTCCTTGTGATCACAGTCAGCTTGAGGCCACAATGATAAAGGACAATCAGAGAGAAAGGATTCATTTCCAGTGCACTTCTCAGAGCCTCGTTAGCGCAGTAGGCAGCGCGTCAGTCTCATAATCTGAAGGTCGTGAGTTCGAGCCTCACACGGGTCACTTGTTTTATGACTGAAACATGGCTAAGGGAGGGGCAGGACTGGCAGCTCAATGTTCCGGGGTACAGATGCTACAGAAAGGATAGAACAGGAGGTAAGAGAGGAGGGGGAATGGCGTTTTTGATTAGGGAGAACATCACGGCAGTACTTAGAGGGGATATATCCGAGGGTTCGCCCACTGAGTCTATATGGGTGGAACTGAAAAATAAGAAGGGAGAGATCACCTTGGTAGGACTGTACTACAGGCCCCCAAATAGTCAGCGGGAAATTGAAGAGCAAATATGTAAGGAGATTACAGATAGCTGCAAGAATAATAGGGTGGTAGTAGTAGGGGACTTTAACTTTCCCAACATTGACTGGGACAGCCATAGCATTAGGGGCTTGGATGGAGGGAAATTTGTTGAGTGTATTCAGGAGGAATTTCTCATTCAGAATGTGGATGGACCGACTAGAGAGGGGGCAAAACTTGACCTCGTCTTGGGAAATAAGGAAGGGTAAGTGACAGAAGTGCTAGTGAGAGATCACTTTGGGACAAGTGACCATAACTCCATTAGTTTTAAGATAGCTATGGAGAATGATAGGTCTGGCTCAAGAGTTAAAATTCTTAATTGGGGCAAGGCCAATTTTGATGGTATCAGACAGGAACTTGCAGAGGTAGATTGGGGGAGACTGTTGGCAGGCAAAGGGACGGCTGGTAAATGGGAGGCTTTTAAAAATGTGTTAACCAGGGTGCAGGGTAAGCACATTCCCTTTAGAGTGAAGGGTAAGGCTGGTAGAAGTAGGGAACCCTGGATGACTCGAGATATTGAGACTCTGGTCAAAAAGATGAAGGAGGCATATGACGTACATAAGCAACTGGGATCAAGTGGATCCCTTGAAGAGTATAGAGATTGTCGAAATAGAGTTAAGAGGGAAATCAGGAGGGCAAAAAGGGGACATGAAATTGCTTTGGCAAATAATGCAAGGGAGAATCCAAAGAGATTCTACAGATACATAAAGGGGAAAAGAGTAACTTGGGACAGAGTAGGGCCTTTTAAGGATCAACAAGGGCATCTATGTGCAGAGCCACAAGAGTTGGGTGAGATCCTGAATGAATATTTCTCATCGGTATTCACGGTGGAGAAAGGCATGGATGTTAGGAAACTAAGGGAAATAAATAGTGATGTCTTGAGAAGTGTGCATATTACAGAGGAGGAGGTGCTGGAAGTCTTAAAGCGCATCAAGGTATATAAATCCCCGGGACCTGATGAAATGTATCCCAGGATGTTGTGGGACGCTAGGGAGGAAATTGCGGGTCCCCTAACAGAGATATTTGAATCATCGGCAGCCATAGGTGAGGTGCCTGAAGATTGGAGAGTGGCGAATGTTGTGCCCTTGTTTAAGAAGGGCAGCAGGGAAAAGCCTGGGAACTACAGACCGATGAGCCTAACATCTGTAGTAGGTAAGTTGCCAGAAGGTATTCTGAGAGACAGGATCTACAAGCATTTAGAGAGGCAAGGACTGATTCGGGGCAGTCAGCATGGCTTTGTGCGTGGAAAATCATGTCTCACAGATTTGATTGAGTTTTTTGAGGGGGTGACCAAGAAGGTAGATGAGGGCAGTGCAGTAGACGTTGTCTACATGGACTTTAGCAAAGCCTTTGACAAGGTACCGCATGGTAGATTGTTGCAGAAGGTTAAAGCTCACGGGATCCAGGGTGAGGTTGCCAATTGGATTCCAAATTGGCTGGACGACAGAAGGCAGAGGGTGGTTGTAGAGGGTTGTTTTTCAAACTGGAGGCCTGTGACCAGTGGTGTGCCTCAGGGATCGGTGCTGGGTCCACTGTTATTTGATTTATATTAATGATTTGGATGAGAATTTAGGAGGCATGGTTAGTAAGTTTGCAGATTACACCAAGATTGGTGGCACAGTGGATAGTGAAGAAGGTTATCTAGGATTGCAACGGGATATTGATCAATTAGGCCAGTGGGCCGACGAATGGCAGATGTAGTTTAATTTAGATAAATGTGAGGTGATGCATTTTGGCAGATCGAATCAGGCCAGGACCTACTCAGTTAATGGCATGGCGTTGGGGAGAGTTATAGAACAAATAGATCTAGGAGTACAGGTTCATAGCTCCTTGAAGGTGGAGTCGCAGGTGGACAGGGTGGTGAAGAAGGCATTCGGCATGCATGGTTTCATTGGTCAGAACATTGCATACAGGAGTTGGGACGTCTTGTTGAAGTTGTACAAGACATTGGTACGGCCACACTTGGAATACTGTGTGCAGTTCTGATCACCCTATTATAGAAAGGATATTATTAAACTGGAAAGAGTGCAGAAAAGGTTTACTAGGATGTTGCCGGGACTTGATGGTTTGAGTTATAAGGAGAGGCTGGATAGACTGGGACTTTTTTCCCTGGAGCGTAGGAGGCTTAGGGGTGATCGTATAGAGGTCTATAGAATAATGAGGGGCATAGATAAGGTAGATAGTCGACATATTTTCCCAAAGGTAGGGAAGTCTAAAACTAGAGGGCATAGGTTTAAGGTGAGAGGGGAGAGATTCAAAAGGGCCCAGAGGGGCAATTTCTTCACTCAGAGGGTAGTGAGTGTCTGGAATGGGCTGCCAGGGGTAGTAGTAGAGGCGGGTACAATTGTGTCTTTTAAAAAGCATTTAGATAGTTACATGGGTAAGATGGGTATAGAGGGTTATGGGCCAAGTGCGGGCAACTGGGACTAGCTTAATGGTAAAAACTGGGCGGCATGTACTGGTTGGGCCGAAGGGCCTGTTTCCATGCTGTAAACTTCTATGATTCTATGATTCTATGATCCATCCAGGTAGAACCGTTACCCTGGCCAAAAGCGGCCCCTCCTGGTGCCAATAGAGGGGGACCACACTCCAACTGCCTGCACACAACTCTGGCATCGTTCATATCCCTGGAATCATCACAAACCGTGCCCCAAGTGCTGTTACACAATATCGCCACTCTCCCGGAGCATTTGGTGTCACCTCCCGCCAAGCGCAAGATTTGTCCTGAATTTGTCAAAGCAAAAATAATTATTACACTTGACGTGACACAAGCGCAGAATACAATCAGGCAGCTGTTAGAAAAGACGAAGGAGAACCTGATTCTCCACCGCAGTCCTTGAGACTTTAGTGTGGTCCCTTTATTGTGTTTCCCCTGTTGATAAGACAGACATGTTGAATGAAGATGACATTAATATGTGAAATTACATCCGCAAACAAAGTAGTTTATTGTGTCACCTGAACAAACAATATCCGCATCTTCCCGATGATCACAGTCGTGTTGACCCCACGGGTCTACCTGACATTGCCAAAGTGTCGTCTCATGTGACAGATATTCGATCTCATCGAGCCAAATGTGGCCGGTACCCATTCCAAATGATTTAGCGTCATAGTCAATGAAATCGGCGGTGCCGCACTCTTAACTGTTTACAGATCACATCTGCATCACGGTTCTCCAGTTTGTCAGAGCACACTGTGCCCCAGGTCCCAGTGGAGAACACTTCCGCTCTCCCCTCACAGCGATGCTTTCCATTAACAAGACGTGGCTCTTTGTGCTCTATCAATGAAATAACAAACATCTAGTTGCTTCTACTGATCAATTTTGTATCCAGAATGCATTGCAATATATATGTTGCGCCAGTTGAGTGAACATTTTCATTGATATTATTTCAGAACATTAACTGAAACGAGCAGCTGAAATCAAACGATACAGTCCATAATAAGTAACTGTGAATTACAAACCAGACATTTACATGATGTACCGCATTGAATGACTAGGAAACTTTGCAAAGTTTAGTGTTGGGTCGAGTTACTGGGTTATGGGGATAGGGTGTGGAGGTGTTGACCTTGGGTAGGGTGCTCTTTCCAAGAGCCGGTGCAGACTCGATGGGCCTTATGGCTTCCTTCTGCACTGAACATTCTATGATAATCTATGATGAATGTGTTACTTTAAATCAGCCTGGATTGTCAGCAGAGCTTTGACAAATTCCCACATTGTTAACTCAGGTCAGAAAATGAGAAACCAGCGAGTCAGTAGGAAAGTTGCCGTAAAATTAGCTGTAAATTATTCTGTTAGTTAAATAGCAGAAGTACGAACGGGATGTTCACATGGATTGGTGCTGGTCTTGCTGTTCCTGATGATATACATCAACTAGTCGTACTTTGCCCTCACAAGTAAAAGTTCCAAATTTATAGGAGGCAGAAAATGGGGCTAGCAGTTAATTCTGAAGAGGACTGCACAATATATAACAGACACGATGGGCCGAGAGGTCTTTTCTGTGCTATGGATCTGTATGACCCTGTTACGACCATCTGTTGTACGAATAACATTCACAGTGAGTTCAGGAGAACATGTTTTTCTTCTGATTGCCAGAAAGTTGGAAGAAAGTGAAACTCAGAAAACATAAGATACTTGAGGCGGACAGCACCGATGCTTTTACAGTGAGTGTATAAACGGAAGTGAGAGGAGAAAGAATCGGAAGGGAACATAGATCAGGTAGGCTGAACCAACGTTTTAATGCTATTTGTGTGCAGAATAAACGCCACACATGGCGTTAGTCCGACTAACCTCCGTCAGTGCTGTTCCGACCAAATCGCGGATATATCTTCAGTATGAAACTTCGCTTATAACTGAAGGAAATACGATATTTACCTGAGCACATGATCTCCACATCTTCTTTATGATTACAGTCGTGGTTTCCCCACAATGCATGGGGGCATTGCCAGATAGACGATTCGTTCACTGAGCAGTCCAGCTCATCAAGCCAAATGGTGCCGGTGCCTGGTCCAGACGGAGCAGGAAATGGAAGCTGCAATGCACTTCGACAACCCAGCTGTTTGCAAACCACTTCAGCGTCTGTCAGGTCCCAGGAATCGTCACAAACTGAGCCCCAGATCCCAGAGTAATAAATCTCCAATCGGCCAGCACACCGGCTTGCCCCGTCAGACAGTCTTAACTGTTTGTGTCCTGATAGAAAACAATGCAGTGGAATATTATCCTTCGAACACAAATTCATATCACTGCTTAATTCAAACTATTGTGTAATAGCCGCTGAATTAAAATCTCCCTTTCAAGCTGCTGTTCACAGGTAAACGAATACTTGTTGTCCAACACTTTTGTAGTCTTACCTAAATGTATAATATGGTGACTGGAAACTAACGCCGTGAAGGCAATGTGGAACTGATCTTCAATGGGACGTAGGGAAATTCCTGTTCCGAAAATCTGAATCAACCGATACAAATCATTTGGAAATTGATAAAGCGCACAGTGGTTAGCACCGCTGCCTCACCCCGCCGCGGTCCTAGGATTAATCCCGGCCCTGGATCACTGGCAATGTGGAGAATTCACATTCTCCCCGTGTCTGCGTTGTTCTCACACCCACAACCCAAACATGAATAGCGTATGGTGATTTGGTCACGCTAAATTGCCCGTTAATTGGAAAAAAATAGTGGGTACACTCAATTTATTTTATAAAATCTGCACCGTGGTTTTCGGGATTGGCCCATTCTATGCTGGATAGAATGTTTCGCCCGCAATTGTCTAATTATGCTCATTAATTAGTCTAAACACAAGCCCTTTAAGCAAACATTTTATGTTATGTTTTTCACTGCATACTGTTTTGCTGCCCATATTTAATCAGATATCGCCATAACGTTCTTAATGGTACAAATCAAAAAATGTTCAAAGGGTTGGTAGCATCATTGAGAGAAAAAGCGGCTTAACAGCTAAAGCACTGACCCTCCCCGCGAATTCACCACACTTCCGGCTGAAAGGTTCAGAAGATCCATGTTCTTTCAAGACAGGAAAATTTCTCAAATGCCTAGCTGGGAAAACAATCTTGCTCCCTTCAAAAACGCTAATGCAAACAACACTTTCAAAAGTGAACCGCGCAAATTTGATCTCACCAGTAATGCCCACCGCAATTACATTCCCTCACACACACCCCGCCTACCAAAATCACCTATTTGATCCATCCTGCACTTTCATCCTATAATATAATTTAGCTTTAGAATATCATTGTCATGTTCAAATGCACAAATACATCAATCGATCCCCGACACTTAATGAGGAGGCGTCTTCGTAGTGGTATTGTTACTGGACTACTAATGCCGAGACCTGGGGATAGCTCTGGGGGCGCGGCTTCTAATCCCATCTTGCGAAATGGTGGAATTTGAATTCAACTAAAATCTGTAATTGGACGTCTATTGATGACCATGTCACCATTGTCGATTGTCGTAAAAACCCATCTCGTTCACTAATGCACCTCAGGGAGGAAATCTGTTGTCCTAACCCGCTCTGACCTACATGTGACTATAGCCCCATACACCAATGCGGTTAAGTCTTAACTTCCCCCAGTCTGAAATAGTCTAGCACTCCACTCAGTTCAAGGGCAATTAGATTTGGGTAACAATTGCTGGCTCAGACAGCGACGCCCGCATCACAAGAACGAACAAAAATAAATCAACAGCTCCGACATTGGCTTTTGACAGACAATATCAGAATTCCTTTACATAAACCTTTCCTCTCCCTTTCAGTTGCGCTGTTGAAACCTACCCCTTTGACCAATTCATTTGTCATCGTTGTCATTGGTCCTTATTGGCTTTATCTGTATTTACTGTGGGGCGGGACCTAGAGATTTATAACGTTGTTCAATCTGTCAGCATAGTTCCAAATATGTGTTATTACTGCCCATGTTCACCCTGGCTCCAGTGTTAAATAATTGGTCCACAGGCCCCTGAGGAAGAAATGACATGTTCCCATTGCCCATGACACATTTCCCATTCATTTCAGTCACAGTGACCTGTTTATTCACCAGAACACAGAACCCCAACGTCGATGCTGTCAGTGTGAGGCGACTTCGGTGGGAATGAGCTGCAGTTCCAGAGATGCGATTCGTTTCCTTTACAATGGACATAATTCACCCTCTCCGTATTGTGAAGAGTTATATGCGGCTATCGCGGCACCGCAGCGCAGCTGTCTGCAGACCACGTTAGCGTAATTCAGGTCCCAGAGGCGGTCCTGGACTCTGCCCCAGCTGCGGTTGTAGTAAATCTCCACTCGGCCATGACACCTGCTACCCCCATTCATCAATCTCAGTGACCAAGTTTCATCTGTGTGAAGTGAGACGTTGAGAAGAATGGTAACAGTGAAACAAACGAACGCAGATTTAGATCATCTTTACCCCGGACTGCTTCTCTGGTGCAAGAGTGAAGGGTGTGACTGAGCGGATGCTGAGCACTGTCAGGCAGGAAGCTGAATAGTCAGCATTCGTGGTCCGTGTCAGAAACAATGACATAGAGGGATAGAGTCATGCAAATACTGTTTATAGAAAGCCAGAATTCGCTTGCACGTTGGCCGGTATATGTAGAAAGATCCTTATTAGGTACTGCACCAAATGCAACTCTGTTTTTTTAACATTAGCAAACGCATGTACACCTAGCTGGAGATTAGATGCTGGGGTTTGGACATAAATTTCCTCCAATATGGGCAATAGTTCTGCGGAAGAGGGATCAGGGAATGTTGGGATAGGTTGCAGCTGAACGCAGTCGCGTCCCATATCCTTCCGGTTCAACTGGCTAGTCCCATCGGTATGGTCAGGACAGATTTGGCAAACATTTTGGAGCTATGAGGTAACATTAGGGGAAATCAATCACGTGCAGAGAATCGTTACAGGCAGCAAGCACGAGAGGAGGGAATATCTGGGATTACAGAAGAGAATGTAACTCCTTTGAAATTAAGCTTGCAGTCTAGGGATGTAAATTCAGAGTGTGGGAAAAAAATTGCCAGCAATGCCGAATACCGAGAACTATGATTCTGCCATTGCAAAGGTGAATTGTCTCAAACAGCTGCAGGAATATGCAAAATGAAAAAAAAAATAGAGACATTAAGGAGGAGACCAAAGTCCCGCAAACAGCCATGTAAGAGTGGCCAATAATCTGTCCTGTGTGATATTGGGTGAAAGAAAATACAGGAGTGGACACGCGGGACTTCTCCTCTAATTACCCTCAATGTAGTGCTGAGGATTTTTTAACTTCCCGATTTGACCGGGTGTTCAGAACCCTGAGGGTTCTGTGTAACACAGATATGGACTCAATGTTCCCGTCGGCATAGGGCGAGGATGAGAGGAGTGGCAGATTTAAAATATTTGACAAAATAACAATTGTGACCTCAGAGTACTTTCATAGGCAGTGAGTGGTTTGGATCGGAAATGGACAGTGTGGGTATAATGGAGGTGAAGATCAATCATGTCATTGAAAAGAGAATTGATCAATTATGTGGAAGGGAAATAATACTGTCTGCGAGGGCACTCCAGGGCTGTGACGAGGTGAGTTACATTTCCAAAACGCTTGCACGGTCACGATGGACCGAATGGCCGCCTCATTTTCTGTACCACATTTTACTTTGCTCTGATTATCTGGATTGAGGGCACTCACCCGAGCAGATGACACTGGCTTCATTTCCATGGCAGCAGCTAAAATCGTCCACGGATGAAAGCGGACACTCCCACAACTGGGACTCGTTCCCGCCGCACCTGTAGTTCTCCTTCCACACTGGGCCGGTTCCCTTTCCAAAGGGAGCACCTCTCGTGATATTCTTTACCGCCCCGCACTGAAGATGCTCACAGATCATACTGGCGGCTTCTAAACCAAAGTAACCATCACACAGCGTCCCCCAGCGGTCTCCGTGTAACACCTCCACCCGTACTGAGCACCTAACCTGGCCACCAATCAATCGGGGATCATGTTGTCCTGTTTCGGATATAAACACGGACCCACGTAACTGGTCGATAACCATTAGAATAATCACACGTCAAAGGTAAAGAAAGTAAATTATACCATCGCACCTATACCCACTGCTCATGTTCCCCACATGATCATTTTAAAGGAGTTAAAATGGTGCGGGACACTTTGAAGAAGCTGCCTCAACTCAAATGTGAGTGTTCATCCTGAAAATCAATCTGATGGAATATTGCCGATTATAGAGGGTTTAAAGGCGACATTGTATAGATTCCAACTAAGTATAAGCTGTTTAATTAAGCTTTGCATGATTAGGCCAGTTTGAAAGACGTATCGGAAAGACTCAGTCCTGAGTTGACTGAATTATGTTTAAAATGTTGAAGGACCATCAATGTTTAGACAGGGCGCTGATCGGGAAATGCAGAAAGAGGCCGTTTATCGGAATAATTTTAATTCTTCGGGATATGACGGTATTGGAAAATTCTCCATGTATTGTTCACTTCTATACACCACTGCTTGAAAACTGCCCACTACAAGTGCTGGTGTCCGAATGTTAACCGGGCATTTGCAATTATGTTACTGAGCTAACTTGATTAATTTCTACCGGCAGCAAAAAATGACGGAGATACTTGATGTACCAAAATGGTGAGAACAGTTTTTTCACAGCTCCAGGCCCCAGGCTCGGTTCCCGGCTTGGTTCACTGTCTTTGCGGAATCTGAACGTTCTCCCCGTGTCTGCGTTGGTTTCTTCCGGGTGCTCCGGTTTCCTCCCATAGTGGAAACATGTGCAGGTTAGGTGGATTGGCCATGATAAATTGCCCTTAGTATCCACAAAAGGTTAGGTGGGGTTACTGGGTTACTGGGATAGGATGGAGGTGTGGCCTTATGTTGGGTGCTCTATCCACGGGCCGGTGTTAACGTGATGGGCCGAATTGCCTCCTTCTATTACTGTATGATTATACCTCTTATTTCCGTTTTGTCAATACCCTAGATCTTTATCTGTTAACAATGTAAACACAGTTAATTACTAAATTACCTATTTTTATAGTCCATTAAGTGGATCATGACTGGGGAGACAGAGCTTGTCTATTGAAGTGTTCGATATAGAATGTTACATCAGTGTGTAATTAGCAATGATAATTTGTTGTTTTCAGAAGATCAATTAAAACGTAGACATTTGCCATAATCAATATCCGTGCTTACTTTGAAAGGCCACGCCAGAAATATGAAATTAATCACTGATTGGCCGGGCATCGTGATTAGAACTGAATATCTCGGACTTGGATTGTCTTTTGCTCAGTTACTGAAATATTGGACAAAAATGATCTATTATTCATAATTCAACACTCACCAGAACAGATCACACTGACATCGTTGCTGTGAGTGCATTGGGTCCGATTTACTGGAACAAGAGGACAGTCCACCAGGCTTGTCTCGTTGCCTATGCATTGAAATCTATCGCTGTGTATCAGTCCAGTACCATCTCCAAAATCACCCCCTATACTCAGAGACACGGCGACTCCACACTGAAGTTGAGCACAGACTACCATGGCATCATTCCAGTCCCAGTCAAGGTCACACACTGTTCCCCGGGTAATATCGACCTGGATCTCCAGTCTTCCAGCGCAGTGTGCACCTTGGGATACCAATCTGGGAATTCTGTGGGCTGAGCAACAATAGATTACAATTATACAAATGATTTACAAATCTGTACACATCTGCTGAATGGAAATCTGTCACGATTAGTTCGGACATTGGCTCATTTCCGCTCCAACACTAATCAAGCAACTTACCTCCTTCCACCAAATGTTTTTGCTTCTCTCTCGACCATAATTTTTCCTTTCAGATTAACTTAATTGTCCGTATGTCTAAAAGAGATCGTCAGTGTCATGTTGCAAACACGCACTTTATCACCAGTGTGATAACGTTGACGTCTTGATTGACAGAGGGCCAAATTGAGGGGAAGTAATCCCTGACCTACCCATAGCAGCGCTGGCTCTATTCCCTGTTTCTCACGTCCATTTCCTACTTCAGAATCTAAAGGTCGAAATGTTGCCGCTGATGGAGCCGCGAATTTCACCCTGCACTTGAAAGCGAATGAGCGTTTACCCGCACCGTTAACCCAGCACAGGGTGCAGGCCTTGGATGGTGAAGTAACCCATTTTATTAATCAGGATGTCCTAAAAGTTGAAATTCACAGGTGTCATTTCACTGCCTCTATTTTCAGTGAACAGATTCCATTCGGTAGAGAATAGACAAAGAAAGGTTTTTACCTGAACAAATTACTCCGGCATCATTGGAATGCGGCGAGGACTAGGCATCCCAACGTTCTGAAGGACAATCCCGCAGAGCGGATTCGCTCCCTTTGCATTGCACCTTCCACGTCACAATGGGTCCGGAGCCTTCACCAAAGTGAGCCCTGCGCGGTGCAGCGCGCGCGGTGCCGCAGCCCAGCTCCCGACACACAACAGCGGCGTCCTTCGTGTCCCATTCCTGATCATGCACTGTCCCCCACTGTACTCCACTCTACCAGCGCACCGACTGCCCACATTGCTCAGTCTCAGCTTCACCGCCTCTGTAAAATACAGAAATCAAATGCAGAGTTATTGGTCCCCGATGCAGCGGGAAATATCGGAATCACTAGTAGCATTGGGCCGTTTACAGGAGCTCAACAAACCCGCAGCAAATATTAGACATTGCAAATGTAAGAGAGAAGCTTTCTAAATGGTATAAACACGGGGCGAATAGTGGGATATTGAAAAACAATCCTACCGGTTGCGTCAGCCTGGAGTGTGGATCGGCTCAGAATTTATGCCCTCAGGGCAGCACGGTGGCGCAGAGGGTGAGACCTGCTGAGGTCAGACGGCGCCGAGGTCTCAGGTTCGATCCCGGCTCCAGGTCAGTGTTCGTGTGGAGTTTGCACATTCTCTCCGTGTTTACGTGGGTTTCCCCCCCCTCCCCCTCACAACCCAAAGATGTGCAGGCTAGGGGGATTGGCCACGCTAAATTGCCTCTTAATTGGAAAAAATGAATTGGGTACTCTAAATTTATGTTTTAAAAAATAATTTATTTTCTCTACACAGGTCAAGATTGGAATAGTCAGCGGTCTATCACACGGATTGGCCGAGCACAGTGAGATTCCAATCCTAGTGCGGATTTCAAGATATCTGCCATCACCACTGAGCCAGCTGCGCCCTGCCGCTCACCGCTGGAAGGGACAGATATGTAATGTGCTGCCCGCTCAGGGAGGGGGCGGGAGGGGAAAACGCGGTGAACCCACTGCCTTCGGTGGATCCGGATGATGTCGGTGGGGCGGCGGAAGGACCATAAAATTCCGCGATATGTCAGCGCTGGCTGGCAACTCGGGAACTGAATATCTGTTTCAGACCGACAGCTGTATCTGGTTTTTCTGTAAGCCCACGGACACAATCAATTGTCGCTCTGAAATATTCAGCATTAATCTCGCAACAGGAATTAATTGATAACGTGTCCATAATTAAACAGAAAAACACTGAGATCGTCTCACAGATTTAACATGCAGTTGGATGCTATGGGCGGGAAAATATCAGCTATTAGAATGAAAGCGATTACCTGCTGAATCAGCCTGGCTGCTCCCGGGTCTGCCTGGAATAAATAGTTGAGAATTAGTGTTCACTGAACAAGGACATGAATGAAACTGTGCAAATCAAGCATCACAACGGCAACCCTGGGGCTGCATGTGGCGCAGTGGTTAGCACTCGGACTGCGACGCTGAGGATATGGGTTCGAACCCCAGCCCAAGGTCACTGTCCATGTGGAGTTTGTACATTCTCCCCGTGCCTGCGTGTTTTTTACCCCCACAACCCAAAGACGTGCTGGGTAGGTGGATTGGCCACGCTAAATTGTCCTTTGATTGGGAAAATAATAATTCGGTACTCTAAATTTAAAAAAATACAAACAAAGACAACACGATGATTTGTTTTATTAAATCACCACCACACACCGAATGATAAAATATTTCACCTAAATCCAGGATCCGACTTTTTCTTTCGGGTTGAATTTCATGAATGTCAGGAAGAAGGAATGATGTGGAGATGCCGGCGTTGGACTGGGGTGAGCACAGTACGAAGTCTTACAACACCAGGTTAAAGTCCAACAGGTTTGTTTCGATGTCACTAGCTTTCGGAGCGCTGCTCCTTCCTCAGGTGAATGAAGAGGTATGTTCCAGAAACACATATATAGACCAATTCAAAGATGCCAAACAATGCTTGGAATGCGAGCATTAGCAGGTGATTAAATCTTTACAGATCCAGAGATGGGGTAACCCCAGGTTAAAGAGGTGTGAATTGCATCAAGCCAGGACAGTTGGTAGGATTTTGCAGGCCAGATGGTGGGGGATGAATGTAATGTGACATGAATCCTAGGTCCCGGTTGAGGCCGCAGTCATGTGTGCGGAACTTGGCTATACGTTTCTGCTCGGCGATTCTGCGTTGTCGCGCATCCTGAAAGCCGCCTTGGAGAACGCTTACCTCTGGAGATCAGAGGCTGAATGCCCTTGACTGCTGAAGTGTTCTCCGACTGGAACATAGAACATAGAACATAGAACAATACAGCGCAGTACAGGCCCTTCGGCCCACGATGTTGCACCGAAACAAAAGCCATCTAACCTACACTATGCCATTATCATCCATATGTTTATCCAATAAACTTTTAAATGCCCTCAATGTTGGCGAGTTCACTACTGTAGCAGGTAGGGCATTCCACGGCCTCACTACTCTTTGCGTAAAGAACCTACCTCTGACCTCTGTCCTATATCTATTACCCCTCAGTTTAAAGTTATGTCCCCTCGTGCCAGCCATATCCATCCGCGGGAGAAGGCTCTCACTGTCCACCCTATGCAACCCCCTGATCATTTTGTATGCATTTTGTATGGAAGGGAACATTCCTGCCTGGTGATTGTCGCGCGATGTCCGTTCATTCCGTTCATTCGTTGTCGCAGCGTCTGCATGGTCTCGCCAATGTACCACGCTTCGGGACATCCTTTCCTGCAGCGTATGAGGTAGACAACGTTGGCCGAGTCGCATGAGTACGTACCACGTAACTGGTGGGTGGTGTTCTCATGTGTAATAGTGGTATCCATGTCGATGATCTGGCACGTCTTGCAGAGATTGCCATGACAGGGTTGTGTGGTGTCGTGGTCACTGTTCTGAAGACTGGGTAGTTTGCTGCAAATAATGGTTCGTTTGAGGTTGCTCGGTTGTTTGAAGGCAAGTAGTGGGGGTGTGGGGATGACCTTGGCAAGATGCTCATCGTCATCAATGACGTGTTGAAGGCTGTGAAGAAGATGACGTAGTTTCTCCGCTCCGGGGAAGGACTGGACGACGAAGGGCATTCTGTCGGTTGTGTCCCATGTGTGTCTTCTGAGGAGGTCGGTGCGGTTATTCACTGTGGCGCGTTGGAACTGTCGATCGATGAGTCGAGTGCCATATCCCGTTCGTACGAGGGCATCTTTCAACGTCTGTAGATGTCTGTTACGCTCCTCCTCGTCTGAGCAGATCCTGTGTATACGGAGCGCTTGTCCATAGGGGATGGCTTCTTTAATGTGTTTAGGGTGGAAGCTGGAGAAGTGGAGCATCATGAGGTTATCCGTGGGTTTGCGGTAAAGCGAAGTGCTGAGGTGACCGTCCTTGATGGAGACGAGTGTGTCCAAGAATGCAACTGATTTTGGAGAGTAGTCCATGGTGAGTCTGATGGTTTAATGGAACTTATTAATGTCATCGTGTAGTCGTTTCAGTGATTCTTCGGAAGGAACACCGGGAATTGTGATTAAATCGATTGTAACATGGTTAATATCAGTAACGTATCAACATTTACCCAGAATTGTTTTAACTGCCAAAATGTTGAGCTGTTCCCAATATTCCTGAGGACATTGTCTCCCACAGATCATCGTGACTTTTGCCATAGTCACCCTGCAATACCGTCGGTCTATGTTGACAATCTCAAGAATCGGCTAACTATTCAAAATGGCGTCCCCATGATGTTGGGGACTCCATAAATCATGGTCACATTCTATGTGTTGGCTCAATACTATTCATTTTTCCTTTATATGCTCCCAGACGGGAAGCACGGTGGCGCACTGGGTTAGCCTTGCTGCCTCACGGTGTCGTGGTCAAAGGTTTGAACCCGGCTCTGGGTCACTGATCGCGTGGATTTTGCACATTCCCCCCCGGGTTTGCGTGGTTTTCGCCCCCACAACCCAAAGATGTGCAGAGTCGGTAGATTGGCCACGCTATGTTGCCCCTTAATTGAAAAAAAAATGAATTGGGTACGCTAAATCTATTTAAAAATAAAAATATATATTCGCCGGCAGGTCAGCGAGCGTGTCTGTCAAATCTCCTGATTGCTTCTAACCGCTCGTATATACACTATTAAAACTATGAAAAACTATTAAAACTGGATAGAGATTCCTCCGTGCTGTTGGTTTGCCGAAATTTGTCACTTGATACCAAAATTAACAACCATCATGTAACTTCTGTACCTCCGCATTCTATAATATCGAGTGTTCGTCAAGTGTGGCCAATCCTGGAAATCCTCAGTCATCCTTAAGAACTCAATCCTGATAGTTATGCAGACTAGAAATCCATCTTTTGATACCCATTGCCTGACTTACGGAACATATTCCAATAGCTACTCAGGAATGTCACGACCACAATTGTCTCACTGGAATATCCGAAACGTATTTATTCCATTCCGTCTTTTATTAACCTGCTCCAGTTATAAACAATCCTTTTCCGAGTTAATCTTCGTAATGTTTCTTCAGTCATTTTCCATTAGTTTGCTCTAAAAGCGCATTGCCTCAGGCAATGACAAGCCAGAAAACAGAATCATTCGGAGAACCTCCAGATAAAAGCACATTTCGATCGATGGGCAGCTTAACCATGAACTTACTTGTCAGTGTGACATCTGCAAAAATACATTGAATGGTGCTGGACCATTAAACAACGCACTCGAGAATGAGGATCCACAAATATCCCCATCCACAGTGATGCAGGACCCCAGCAACAACTGTGCAAAAGTTATGACAACAATTATCAGACAGAAGTGCCCCGTGGGTGATTCATCTCGGCCTGCACCGGAGGCCCAGGAATCACGAATTCAGCCAATTCGCACTCAACACCTGACACAGTAAAGACTGCAAATCACCTACAAGGCACAGGTCAGCGGTGTCATTAAACTTGCCACGTCCTTGAGACATTCCCGCTAAACCAACGACCACGACCATCGAGGAGAACGGCAGCAGTAGATTCCTGGGAACAGCGACACCTGGCAGACCCTCTCCAAGTCATTCACCTTCCGAACTGGGAAATATGTGGATCCTTCCTTCACTGTAGCTCGGTAAAAAACTGCAAAAGCCATCCCCCAGCCAAACAGCACGGTGGATGTAGTTACTTATCAGGGATTGTAGAGGTGCATAAAGACACATCGCCACCAACCTCTGAAGGGCAAGGAGGGCTGGAAAATAAACGCAGGTCTTGCCAGCGACACCCTCATGCAGTAAGTGGATTTTAAACAGTAAACTGGAGCAAACCGTCAGAGCTACTTCCACAGCTGCTTCCAAAGGCCGGACCTCTACCGCCCAGAAAAACAGGGGCCGCAGATATGTGGGAGCACCATGAAATGCAAGATAGATGCAATGCGGCCTGAGAACTATATCGACATTCCTATATCGGGAATGATCCCTCCTTAACCTCACTATGCTTGTCCGTACGCAACGTATTCCGCTGCCGGTGAATAAGCCGACTCATAAACATTTACCGTTAAATACCGGCGAGATGTGAAGGGCAGAATATTTCTTGCGCATTTTAATGTAAATGTATCTTCCCATGGCAGATTGTTCTATGTGTCGATAATGGTAATATTTTATCTTAAACTATGGCACGTGAATTGGAGAGTTGTCAGAAATAAATTTAAATGTTACGAGCATAATTATTAAAACAAATATTGATTATAGGTTAAACGAAATAATTGTCAGCGGGCCCAGACTATGTGTGAAAAGTGCATCTTCAATTTCATAAAGTTACACCACACCAAATGAACTCGTACTGGATGTGAGTTTAGAATGTAACCCGTTATGTATGTTATAATTCCGGGACCCGATGAAATTTTATGGGATCTTTCAGTGGAAGGTGAAAATACAAAATGCTTCACAAGTGTTTTACGAAGAGACGATGGAGCAGGTGAATGGAGATTGAGGAACAGGTTCTCATATCTCATTACATTCTGCAGAAACCCGCGTGAAATAGGGAATCTCTGTGGAGAGGCTGGAAAATCTTCACTGTTAGATAAACAGACAGATGTCCATTTATGTTTTGGAACATATTCGAGATTGTAATTGATATTAATCACACTGTTAATGGTTCAAGTAACATTGGCTCCAGCTTAATTTAATTTCCACATTTACAATATTAATACACCGTGTCCAACAATCCAATTACCCAGAATAAGGTGTTTAAAACAGTTCACTGTACCGCAGGCCAGGCACACAGCGGTTCCATTTAGATACAGCTTTGCCTAACCTGAGGGTATGCTCAGTGGGCAGTAACTACAGCTTGAGTCAGCAACTTACCAGACATACAGGACTGCGGTACCATCTATTCTAACACTGACGGCGCTCTATTTGTAGCCGGGTCGAATTTCATTTCCAGTCTGCTGTGTCTGCACAAAAGCCGCAGCGGAACATTTTAAAACTACCTCAGTATGGAGTTACAGTCCGTGTTCTCTCTGTTTTTGATGTTAATACTGGTGACACATTTAAAGTATCTATTAATCAGATGCAAGATACCCTACATATGACACTGCTGTGATTGTAGTTGGAACATTATTTCCCTATTTGCAGACAATATATTATTCCACAGATGCCTGATCTTAACTTGACAATAACATCAATATCAGTGCAGGGACGAGTGTCGGCGCTTGTTATTGATAATTAGAGATTAAAAACTTTAACTGAAGAGACTCATTTTGAATAGCGAGGAACTGAACTGACTCATCGACATAAGACTCAGCCGAGGTAGCCGAGATGAGAAAGGGAATGAAGATACAATTCTGGAAATGTCACTGAACACGGCCTGGGACACAGGAAAAGTAAAAATGTGGAATGTGTTTGCGCAAAATTAGTGACATGACAAACAGAAAGTAAAAACATTCCACATAAATACTAATTTAACACGACGTGGTTTTATATGAAAACATTTCTGAGCCACTTATGCAACAGTATTCACAAAGCAAATTTCCCACAGAATGAGTAAATCTCAGCTGGTGAGAATGTTCCTCACCATAACAAAAGTAATTAATAACAGCATTAATTGCTCTTGTAATTCCTGTGTTAAGATACACTGGCGATTCACTTTTCCCGCCGTCAGCATACTCCCGCCCAGAGGTTTCCCGGCGGCGTGGGGTGTCTTCAATGGGAAATCTCATTGGCAAGCGGCGGGAGTGAAGAATCCCGCCGCCAAAGAACAGCGCGCCGCCGAAAAATACGCGGCTGGAATAGTGGAGAATCCAGTCCGCTGTGTATCCATTTGCACAACACTGTAAGGTTGTTAAAAATATTAATTTTCCCCGGACACGGACTCATGCGGAAGTTCTACTGTGGAAAATCTCTGACAGATATATATGGAGCTCAATGGCGATGTTGGTGCAGCTTTAAACTCACTGCATTGGCTTACACGCCGGCTTCCATTCAACAATAACAACATGACATTCTGGAGCAATTTAGCGTGGCCAAAGTCTGCACATCCTCGGCACCGTGCTGGCCACTGTACTGCCGGGCAGCCTGGATTTAACTGCTTCAACCAGCGGCTGCACACTTAAAACGGACAAGCTCACTTTAAATACTTCAATGTTTTTCTATAATATGCTGCACATGTACAGGTGTGGCGGGTGACAAAATAAAACCATCTGCTACGGTGTTTATGTTCAACTATAGATTTAAATCTAAATTTGATGTAAATCTCAACTGAAAATTTTTAAAATAAGTAAATCATTTATGCAATATTCTATATTTACTTGAAAGGGATGGATTTTAATGTGAAACAAAGAACATAAAATATTAAATAACTAGAAATCCTGCCAGTTAATTTCCCAGCTTTATCGGCCATTCAAAAGACATGACTGAAGGTCACAGTTGAAAATCCCAGGTCACCTTTTCCTAAAAGGAGCCCAGACACTGAAACTCTGAGGGAAAAGTCAATTGTTTCTTCCAGGTTCAGTGTGAACTCTCGCTTTTGATTTTTAACTCCAGTTTCTGCAGCCTGCACCAAGAATCTCCGGTGAACGGAGATTAAAGACAGTTTCCGCTGGAGACCAGTGAACTCAGAATTGTTTGATTCACAAACATAGACCTATTGGTCCAACCTGAGTGTATGGATGGAAGGAAATTTGATCTAGTTTGTGCCTGTTACCTGATCTTAGTTCTTTCTTCGTGCGAAACAATAATTCAATCCAAGAATCAAGAATGATGGAAAAACGCTGAGGATTTCACAGTTTTTCAGACACTGAGCTCCCCTCCCCTCAATGCAGTTTATTATATATTAATATCCCTTTAACTCCGGTATCCAATGTTAATATTCAAACGCCGATCTTCCTCAATGTAGCACATAAACATTTTCATGACGAATAATTAGTACATCTCTTCATTTGTTGTAAATATTTATAATAGCCGATTTCTCAATAGGAATCAGAATAGTGTCAGTCAATAATAACTCACAGTTCAGAAGCTGCAGTGTAATTAGAGTCAGAAAGGAGCGCAGCATCGTCCCGGCAGTCCCTTACTGCGATCAGACTGGAATATTAACAAGAGGTTGTGCACAGACACCAGATTGCCTTTCCTGCACGATCTGAAACCCACACTGTTCAGACAATTATTTATTTGAGAACAGTTTGTCCTCTTCTGCATAATCAATTCATGCTGTCATGTGGATAAGGTAAACCGCCCTTTGATAAAGTGCACCAATGAGAAACAACCAGAGCAATAACACGTGAGATAAGCCCAGGTTTCATCCACCTCCTTGCCCTGTGCGGCCCATGAAGGGAAGTGGATGACGTATCCTGCATCATAGAGTCATAGAATCTCCCACCACAGACGCAGCGGCCTATTGTAGCTGTAACGCCAGAGACTTTTGCTTTTCCTCCACAAGTCTGGAAGTGAGTGTTCCTAAGGCACATGTCCCAACAGAGTTCCCAGAATCCCGTGGAGTCTGAATTCTGCAGTATTCTCATCGCGCGTCCACATCTTAACAACTCGGTGAATGAATAACTTTCTGTTCAGCAACAAGTTAATCAACAATTTCAAACCTGTGCAATCTGAATATAATAAATAACTTGTGGGGGAATTAAAACTTTTTCTACTTACTCTTACAGCAACTCGCAGATGTCATTTTATTCTTTCATGGGACATAGTTGTCGCTCCTGCTGCCAGCATTTATTGCCCTTCCCAAAAGCTCTTGAGGGGGCAGTTGAGAGTCAATCACATTACTGTGGGCCTGGAGTCACATGTAGGTCAGACCTACTACCAGACCAGGTAAGGATGGCAGGTTTCCTTCTCTAAATGGCATGAGTGAACCGGATAGTTTTATCAGACAATAGACAATAGTTCATGGTCATCAGTAGACATTTTAATTTAGATATTTTATTGAGATTAAATTCCATCACTTTGCATGGTGGGATTCGAACCCGGAACCCCATTTCATATCCTGGGTCTCGGGATTTCTCGCTCTGCGACAATACTACTCTACCACCATTTCAATTTGGAGAACTATATTCTCGAAGGAGGCACAGCCGAAACGATGCAATTTCTCGACATAACACCAGACCCGGCCCTATGGTAGTAATCTCTGAAATATAATCCATATCCTATCAAGGAACTTCAATTGTGCAGCCTAAAGTATCTGAGAAAACCAACAGTGAGGAAACCCAATGATATAAGCCAATGTATGTCGAATATGATTTCTTAATAGTCTCCATCTGCACTTTATTAACTCGCCTGGCTGTTTCTATTTCTCTCTCTTTCTATCTCTCTCTCTCTCTTTCTCTCTATTACTCTATCTATCTATCTCTGTCTCTCGCTTTCAATCTGTCTCTCTCATCTCTACCTAAATCTCTTCGCAATCTCATTGTGTGATGGTGCGGTGTGTGCGTCCTATGCAAATTTATGTGATGGGCTTTCAAGCGCAGGAGGTTTTATAATTTTCCTTCTGGGGAACAATGGTAAATGTTGCCCGCTTGTGTGTAAACAAAGAAAATACGGAGAGTGGTAAAAAGCACTTTGGCTGCTGAGGCGTTAAGCCTTGTGGAGGCGGTGGATATGGCCTTTTATATAAGTATGATATTGACAGAAAGTTTGGGATTAGGGGATTTGGGTAATATACCTAGTGACTGTCATATTGACAATAAATCCCTGTGGTAAAATGTGCACTCTACAAAAAGTGTCAATGAAAAGAGGTTACGGATAGACACCGCAAGTTTGAAGCAGATGTTGGACAGAGGGGAAATAATAAAAATTAAATGGATCGACAGGAGCTATCAACTGTCAGACAGTTTTACGAAAAGAGGGGCGAGTTCACAGAAACTTTTGGATATTGTTAGAGAAGGGCGCTTGTTTCTGTGACTGTTTTTTTTCCTCGTCCCCCCAAAAAAGGGGGGAAATCATGTGTGTTTTTGAGTTTCTTGAAATGTTGTTTTAACCTAATTTTTTTTCTGCAAGGAAAGGGAGACTGTTAAGGAATGGGTTAAGAGACATTGAAATCAGCTGTCTCATTTATGTTAAGTAGCCAGTAATTGGCACTGATATGCAAACGGGCTTTAGGTGGCCTCTGGTAGGTGATGTATAGTGAGAGTTTTGTGCAAAGGCTGTTGGAGGGAAATAAATGTGTGTTTGTGAAAAAGGAACAGAACTTTAGACTCTTCATATCACAGCAACTGAAACGTCTAACAGTACAGCCCCTTCCCCAGTTGGACTATTTACATAGTGTTTTAAGACGCCCTCCTGGATGCTCCTTACAAACTCTGCCCCGACCAAGTCACTAGCACTCTGTGAGTCCCAGTCAATATTGGCGAAGTTAAAGTCTCCCATCACAACAAACCTGTTGCTTTATTACTTTCCAAAATCTGTCTATCTATCTGCTCCTCTATCTCCCGCTGGCTGTAGGAAGGCCTGTAGTAAACCCCCAACCTTTTGGCTGCACCCTTCTTATTCATAATTTCTACCCATATAACCTCGTTGCCTTCTGAGTTGTCTTCCCTCAGTACAGCTGTGATATTCTCCCTAACCAGTAGCGCAACTCCTCCACCCCTTTTACATCCCCCACTATCCCGCCTGAAACATCTACATCCTGTAATGTTTAGCTGCCAGTCCCGTCCTCCTCTCATCCAGGCCTCTGTAATGGCAACAACGTTATAGTTCCAAGTACGAATACAATCTCTAAGTTCATCTGCTTTGCCTGTCATACATCTTCCAGTAAAACATATGCACTTCAGACCACCAGTCCCGCTGTTTTATGCTCTTCCTCAGAGCCATACTGGCCCTATTCCCTCGTCCTCTCTCCTTTTTTAACCTTCTGACCTATTGCTCCAGTACCCACTCCCTGCCATACTAATTTCAACCTCCGGTGTGACACCAGCAAACCTCGCGGCCAGTTTATTTATGCCTCTCCAGTTTAGATGCAACCCGTCCTTCTTATACAGGGTACACTTGTCTCGGAAGAGCATCCAATGGTCCAGATAACTGAAACCCTCCCTCCTATACCAGCTGTTTAGCCACGTGTTTAGCTGCTCTATCGGCCTAATTCTAGCGTCAATGGCACATGGCACAGGGAGTAATCCCGAGATTACAAACCTAGAGGTCCTGTCTTTTAACTTTCTGCCGAGCTCCCTGAACTCCTGCTGCAGGACCTCATTCCCCCTTCCTGCCTATGTCGTTAGTACCAATATGTACAATGGCCTCTGCCTGTTTGCCCTCCCCCTTCAGGATTCTCGCTACCAGTTCTGAGACATCCTGGACCCTGGCACCAGGGAGGCACAGGCTATCCTGGAGTCTCTTTCACGTTCACAGAAGCGCCGATCTGTGCCCCTGACTATGGAGTACCCTCTGTCTATTGCTCTTCTGCGCTTTGATCCTCCCTACTGAACATCAGAGCCAACCGTGACAATAAATCACGTGCTGTGACAATAAATCAAATCAAGCATTGCCAACTGTTGTTCACAGAGACAGATCCACTGTACTGAGGTTGCAATATATTTTTCAGAGAGACAGCTTCACTGTTCTAACGTAGCAATCTATTGTTCACAGAGACAGAGTCAAGATACGAACATTGCAAACTATTGTTCACAGAGACGCCTCCACTGATCTAACATTGGCATCTATTGTTCAACGCGACAATGCCTTAACATGGCAATCTATGATTCACAGAAAAAGCCCTACTCGTCTAAAATTGCAATCTACTGTTGACAGACACGCCAACTGTTCTACACTTGCAATCCATTGTTCACAGAGACAGCTCCACTGTTCTAACATTGCAATCTATTGTTTACAGACACAGCTCCACTGTTGTAACATTGCAATATGTTATTCAGCGACACTACTCCAATATTCAAAAATTGCAATCGATGTTCACAGAGGCAGCTTCACGGGCCTGACATTGTTATCTATTGTTCAAAGCACCAATGCACTACAATTGCAAACTGTTATTCACAGACAGCCCCATTCGTCTAAAAAGTGCATTCTATTGTTGACAGACACCGCCACTGTTCTGACATGACAGCGCCCCTGTTCTGACATTGCAATCTATTGTTCACAGAGACAGCACCCCTGTTCTGACATTGCAATCTATTGTTCACAGAGACAGCAGCCCTGTTCTGCCATTGCAATCTATTGTTCACAGAGAGAGCACCCCTGTTCTAACTTTGCAATCTATTGTTCAGTGCACCAGATCCAATGTTCTAACATTGAATCTTTCACAGGGACAGCTCCACTGTTCTAACTTTGCAATGTGTTGATCACAGCGACAGATCCAATATTCTAACATTGCAATATATTGTTCACAGAGATAGCTTCACTGTTCTAACAATGCAATCTACTTTTCACAGAGACCACTCCACAGTTCTGCATTACAACCTGAAGCCGAAAGGGACAGCTCCAATGTTATAAAATTACAATCTGTTGTTCATACAGACCGCTCTAACATTGCAGTCTATTGTTCATAGAAACAGTTCCACTGTAATTTCATTAAAATTCATCGCTCGCAGAGACAGCACCATTGTTCTGTCATTGCAATCTGATACTCACACATTAGCTCATCTGTTCTGACGCTGCAATCTTATTCTTCCCTATTTTAGAACATAGAACATAGAAAAGACAGCACAGAACAGGCCCTTCAAAGAACAAAGAACAAAGAACAAAGAAATGTACAGCACAGGAACAGGCCCTTCGGCCCTCCAAGCCCGTGCCGACCATACTGCCCGACTAAACTACAATCTTCTACACTTCCTGGGTCCGTATCCTTCTATTCCCATCCTATTCATATATTTGTCAAGATGCCCCTTAAATGTCCCTATCGTCCCTGCTTCCACTACCTCCTCCGGTAGCGAGTTCCAGGCACCCACTACCCTCTGCGTAAAAAACTTGCCTCGTACATCTACTCTAAACCTTGCCCCTCTCACCTTAAACCTATACCCCCTAGTAATTGACCCCTCTACCCTGGGGAAAAGCCTCTGACTATCCACTCTGTCTATGCCCCTCATAATTTTGTATACCTCTATCAGGTCGCCCCTCAACCTCCTTCGTTCCAGTGAGAACAAACCGAGTTTATTCAATCGCTCCTCATAGCTTATGCCCTCCATACCAGGCAACATTCTGGTAAATCTCTTCTGCACCCTCTCTAAAGCCTCCACATCCTTCTGGTAGTGTGGCGACCAGAATTGAACACTATACTCCAAGTGTGGCCTAACTAAGGTTCTATACAGCTGCAACATGACTTGCCAATTCTTATACTCAATGCCCCGGCCAATGAAGGCAAGCATGCCGTATGCCTTCCTGACTACCTTCTCCACCTGTGTTGCCCCTTTCAATGACCTGTGGACCTGTACTCCTAGATCTCTTTGACTTTCAATACTCTTGAGGGTTCTACCATTCACTGTATATTCCCTAACTGCATTAGACCTTCCAAAATGCATTACCTCACATTTGTCCGGATTAAACTCCATCTGCCATCTCTCCGCCCAAGTCTCCAGACAATCTAAATCCTGCTGTATCCTCAGACAGTCCTCATCGCTATCCGCAATTCCACCAACCTTTGTGTCGTCTGCAAACTTACTAATCAGACCAGTTACATTTTCCTCCAAATCATTTATATATACTACAAACAGCAAAGGTACCAACACTGATCCCTGTGGAACACCACTGGTCACAGCCCTCCAATTAGAAAAGCATCCCTCCATTGCTGCCCTCTGCCTTCTATGGCCTAGCCAGTTCTGTATCCACCTTGCCAGTTCACCCCTGATCCCGTGTGACTTCACCTTTTGTACTAGTCTACCATGAGGGACCTTGTCAAAGGCCTTACTGAAGTCCATATAGACAACATCTACTGCCCTACCTGCATCAATCATCTTAGTGACCTCCTCAAAAAACTCTATCAAGTTAGTGAGACACGACCTCCCCTTCACAAAACCGTGCTGCCTCTCACTAATACGTCCATTTGCTTCCAAATGGGAGTAGATCCTGTCTCGAAGAATTCTCTCCAGTAATTTCCCTACCACTGAAGTAAGGCTCACCGGCCTGTAGTTCCCGGGATTATCCTTGCTACCCTTCTTAAACAGAGGAACAACATTGGCTATTCTCCAGTCCTCCGGGACATCCCCTGAAGACAGCGAGGATCCAAAGATTTCTGTCAAGGCCACAGCAATTTCCTCTCCAGCCTCCTTCAGTATTCTGGGGTAGATCCCATCAGGCCCTGGGGACCTATCTACCTTAATATTATTTAAGACACCCAAAGAACAAAGAACAAAGAAATGTACAGCACAGGAACAGGCCCTTCGGCCCTCCAAGCCCGTGCCGACCATACTGCCCGACTAAACTACAATCTCCTACACTTCCTGGGTCCGTATCCTTCTATTCCCATCCTATTCATATATTTGTCAAGATGCCCCTTAAATGTCCCTATCGTCCCTGCCTCCACTACCTCCTCCGGTAGTGAGTTCCAGGCACCCACTACCCTCTGCGTAAAAAACTTGCCTCGTACATCTACTCTAAACTTTGCCCCTCTCACCTTAAACCTATGCCCCCTAGTAATTGACCCCTCTACCCTGGGGAAAAGCCTCTGACTATCCACTCTGTCTATGCCCCTCATAATTTTGTATACCTCTATCAGGTCGCCCCTCAACCTCCTTCGTTCCATTGAGAACAAACCGAGTTTATTCAATCGCTCCTCATAGCTTATGCCCTCCATACCAGGCAACTTTCTGGTAAATCTCTTCTGCACCCTCTCTAAAGCCTCCACATCCTTCTGGTAGTGTGGCGACCAGAATTGAACACTATACTCCAAGTGTGGCCTAACTAAGGTTCTATACAGCTGCAACATGACTTGCCAATTCTTATACTCAATGCCCCGGCCAATGAAGGCAAGCATGCCGTATGCCTTCTTGACTACCTTCTCCACCTGTGTAGCCCCTTTCAGTGATCTGTGGACCTGTACTCCTAGATCTCTTTGACTTTCAATACTCTTGAGGGTTCTACCATTCACTGTATATTCCCTACCTGCATTAGCCCTTCCAAAATGCATTACCTCACATTTGTCCAGGTTAAACTCCATCTGCCATCTCTCCGCCCAAGTCTCCAGACAATCTAAATCCTGCTGTATCCTCAGACAGTCCTCATCGCTATCCACAATTCCACCAACCTTTGTGTCGTCTGCAAACTTACTAATCAGACCAGTTACATTTTCCTCCAAATCATTTATATATACTACAAAGAGCAAAGGTCCCAGCACTGATCCCTGTGGAACACCACTGGTCACAGCCCTCCAATTAGAAAAGCATCCCTCCATTGCTACCCTCTGCCTTCTATGGCCTAGCCAGTTCTGTATCCACCTTGCCAGTTCACCCCTGATCCCGTGTGACTTCACCTTTTGTACTAGTCTACCATGAGGGACCTTGTCAAAGGCCTTACTGAAGTCCATATAGACAACATCTACTGCCCTACCTGCATCAATCATCTTAGTGACCTCCTCGAAAAACTCTATCAAGTTAGTGAGACACGACCTCCCCTTCACAAAACCGTCCTGCCTCTCACTAATACGTCCATTTGCTTCCAAATGAGAGTAGATCCTGTCTCGAAGAATTCTCTCCAGTAATTTCCCTACCACTGAAGTAAGGCTCACCGGCCTGTAGTTCCCGGGATTATCCCTGCCACCCTTCTTAAACAGAGGAACAACATTGGCTATTCTCCAGTCCTCCGGGACATCCCCTGAAGACAGCGAGGATCCAAAGATTTCTGTCAAGGCCTCAGCAATTTCCTCTCCAGCCTCCTTCAGTATTCTGGGGTAGATCCCATCCGGCCCTGGGGACTTATCTACCTTAATATTTTTTAAGACACCCAACACCTCGTCTTTTTGGATCACAATGTGACCCAGGCTATCTACACCCCCTTCTCCAGACTCAACATCTACCAATTCCTTCTCTTTGGTGAATACTGATGCAAAGTATTCATTTAGTACCTCGCCCATTTCCTCTGGCTCCACACATAGATTCCCTTGCCTATCCTTCAGTGGGCCAACCCTTTCCCTGGCTACCCTCTTGCTTTTTATGTAAGTGTAAAAAGCCTTGGGATTTTCCTTAACCCTATTTGCCAATGACTTTTCATGACCCCTTCTAGCCCTCCTGACTCCTTGCTTAAGTTCCTTCCTACTTTCCTTATATGCCACACAGGCTTCGTCTGTTCCCAGCCTTTTAGCCCTGACAAATGCCTCCTTTTTCTTTTTGACGAGGCCTACAATATCACTCGTCATCCAAGGTTCCCGAAAATTGCCGTATTTATCTTTCTTCCTCACAGGAACATGCCTGTCCTGTATTCCTTTCAACTGACACTTGAAAGCCTCCCACATGTCAGATGTTGATTTGCCCTCAAACATCCGCCCCCAATCTATGTTCTTCAGTTCCCGCCTAATATTGTTATAATTAGCCTTCCCCCAATTTAGCACATTCATCCTCGGACCACTCTTATCCTTGTCCACCAGTACTTTAAAACTTACTGAATTGTGGTCACTGTTACCGAAATGCTCCCCTACTGAAACATCTACCACCTGGCCGGGCTCATTCCCCAATACCAGGTCCAGTACCGCCCCTTCCCTAGTTGGACTGTTTACATATTGTTTTAAGAAGCCCTCCTGGATGCTCCTTACAAACTCTGCCCCGTCTAAGCCCCTGGCACTAAGTGAGTCCCAGTCAATATTGGGGAAGTTGAAGTCTCCCATCACCACAACCCTGTTGTTTTTACTCTTTTCCAAAATCTGTCTACCTATCTGCTCCTCTATCTCCCGCTGGCTGTTGGGAGGCCTGTAGTATACCCCCAACATTGTGACTGCACCCTTCTTATTCCTGATCTCTACCCATATAGCCTCACTGCCCTCTGAGGTGTCCTCTCGCTGTATAGCTGTGATACTCTCCTGAACAAGTAGCGCAACTCCGCCTCCCCTTTTACATCCCCCTCTATCCCGCCTGAAACATCTAAATCCTGGAACGTTTAGCTGCCAATCCTGCCCTTCCCTCAACCAGGTCTCTGTAATGGCAACAACATCATAGTTCCAAGTAGTAATCCAAGCTCTAAGTTCATCTGCCTTACCCGTAATGCTCCTTGCATTAAAACATATGCACTTCAGGCCACCAGACCCGCTGTGTTCAGCAACTTCTCCCCGTCTGCGCTGCCTCAGAGCCACACTGTCCCTATTCCCTAGTTCTCCCTCAATGCTCTCACCTTCTGACCTATTGCTCCCGTGCCCACCCCCCTGCCATACTAGTTTAAACCCTCCCGTGTGACACTAGCAAACCTCGCGGCCAGGATATTTATGCCTCTCCGGTTTAGATGCAACCCGTCCATCTTATACAGGTCACACCTGCCGCGGAAGAGCTCCCAGTGGTCCAGATAACAGAAACCCTCCCTCCTACACCAGCTGTTTAGCCACGTGTTTGTCTGCTCTATCTTCCTATTTCTAGCCTCACTGGCACGTGGCACAGGGAGTAATCCCGAGATTACAACCCTCGAGGTCCTGTCTTTTAACTTTCTGCCTAGCTCCCTGAACTCCTGCTGCAGGACCTCATGCCCCTTCCTGCCTATGTCGTTAGTACCAATATGTACAACGACCTCTGCCTGTTTGCCCTCCCCCTTCAGGATTCCCTCTACCCGTTCGGAGACATCCTGGACCCTGGCACCAGGGAGGCAACATACCATCCTGGAGTCTCTTTCACGTCCACAGAAGCGCCTATCTGTGCCCCTGACTATAGAGTCCCCTATAACTATTACTCTTCTGCGCTTTGACCCTCCCTTCTGAACATGAGAGCCAGCCGTGGTGCCACTGCTCTGGCTGCTGCTGTTTTCCCCTGATAGGCTATCCCCCCCGACAGTATCCAAAGGGGTATATCTGTTCGAGAGGGGGACAACCACAGGGGATTCCTGCACTGACTGCCTGCCCTTTCTGGTGGTCACCCATTTCTCTGCCTGCACCTTGGGTGTGACCACACTTACATAACTGCGATCTATGACGCTTTCCGCCACCTGCATGCTCCTAAGTGCATCCAATTGCTGCTCCAACCGAACCATGCGGTCTGTGAGGAGCTGCAGTTGGGAGCACTTTCTGCAGATGAAGCCATCCGGGACGCTGGAAGCCTCCCGGACCTGCCACATCTCACAGTCAGAGCACAGCACCCCTCTAACTGACATTGCGTCAATTAATTAAAATTAAAATTTGTCTTCTTTTTTTTTATAAATACTTTTTTTAAATTTCAAAGTTACTGTCAACTATCTGTTTCCTAGCACTAGATTTCTCATAGAAATGCGATAGCCAACTATAATATTCTCCGATCTCTGGCTTAGATATCCTCTAAATTATAATTAAGTTATTATGTTTAATTAGTTCCCAAATACTCAAAAAAATTTAGGTTAGAATCCCAACCAGCCACTCAGGTCACAGCTTTTCTGTGATGTCACTTCAGTTTCCCCCCGACACACACAATTTGAAAAACAGGTATAAAAGTAAAAATCACTTGCTTACCTTCTGAGATGTTCTCAGGTTCTCTCGCTGACAGAGACTGCTCCTCCACCTCCAATCCTTGACCTGCACAATGCTAATAATATAATAATATAATATGGCACTTACCTTACACCAATGGGTCTTATTATTAGGTTAGAGGAGGAGGGTGGGTGGGAGACACTACACGTGTAGTGTCTCGGGTTTCCTCTCCACCAGAATTTATTGGTTGGGGGAGGGGGGGGGGGGGACTTGCCAGAGGTCGAACTTCCGGTTCCCGCCGAAATCCAAAGGGCTGCTCCTGTAAAGGTAAGTGCTTTTAAACTAACTACTCACTTCCCAGAAGGCCCCTGCGCACCGCTGCCGCCGAAATCCAAAGGGCTGCTCCTGTAAAGGTAAGTGCTTTTAAATTCACTACTCACCTCCAAGAAGGCCCCTGCGCACCGCTGCCGCCGAAATCCAAAGGGCTGCTCCTGTAAAGGCAAGTGCTTTTAAATTCACTACTCACCTCCAAGAAGGCCCCTGCGCACCGCTGCCGCCGAAATCCAAAGGGCTGCTCCTGTAAAGGCAAGTGCTTTTAAATTCACTACTCACCTCCCAGAAGGCCCCTGCGCACCGCTGCCGCCGAAATCCAAAGGGCTGCTCCTGTAAAGGTAAGTGCTTTTAAATTCACTACTCACCTCCAAGAAGGCCCCTGCGCACCGCTGCCGCCGAAATCCAAAGGGCTGCTCCTGTAAAGGCAAGTGCTTTTAAATTCACTACTCACCTCCAAGAAGGCCCCTGCGCACCGCTGCCGCCGAAATCCAAAGGGCTGCTCCTGTAAAGGCAAGTGCTTTTAAATTCACTACTCACCTCCCAGAAGGCCCCTGCGCACCGCTGCCGCCGAAATCCAAAGGGCTGCTCCTGTAAAGGTAAGTGCTTTTAAACTAACTACTCACCTCCCAGAAGGCCCCTGCGCACCGCTGCCGCCGAAATCCAAAGGGCTGCTCCTGTAAAGATAAGTGCTTTTAAACTAACTACTCACTTCCCAGAAGGCCCCTGCGCACCGCTGCCGCCGAAATCCAAAGGGCTGCTCCTGTAAAGGTAAGTGCTTTTAAATTCACTACTCACCTCCAAGAAGGCCCCTGCGCACCGCTGCCGCCGAAATCCAAAGGGCTGCTCCTGTAAAGGTAAGTGCTTTTAAATTCACTACTCACCTCCAAGAAGGCCCCTGCGCACCGCTGCCGCCGAAATCCAAAGGGCTGCTCCTGTAAAGGCAAGTGCTTTTAAATTCACTACTCACCTCCCAGAAGGCCCCTGCGCACCGCTGCCGCCGAAATCCAAAGGGCTGCTCCTGTAAAGGTAAGTGCTTTTAAACTAACTACTCACCTCCCAGAAGGCCCCTGCGCACCGCTGCCGCCGAAATCCAAAGGGCTGCTCCTGTAAAGGTAAGTGCTTTTAAATTCACTACTCACCTCCAAGAAGGCCCCTGCGCACCGCTGCCGCCGAAATCCAAAGGGCTGCTCCTGTAAAGGCAAGTGCTTTTAAATTCACTACTCACCTCCCAGAAGGCCCCTGCGCACCGCTGCCGCCGAAATCCAAAGGGCTGCTCCTGTAAAGGTAAGTGCTTTTAAACTAACTACTCACCTCCCAGAAGGCCCCTGCGCACCGCTGCCGCCGAAATCCAAAGGGCTGCTCCTGTAAAGATAAGTGCTTTTAAACTAACTACTCACTTCCCAGAAGGCCCCTGCGCACCGCTGCCGCCGAAATCCAAAGGGCTGCTCCTGTAAAGGTAAGTGCTTTTAAATTCACTACTCACCTCCAAGAAGGCCCCTGCGCACCGCTGCCGCCGAAATCCAAAGGGCTGCTCCTGTAAAGGCAAGTGCTTTTAAATTCACTACTCACCTCCAAGAAGGCCCCTGCGCACCGCTGCCGCCGAAATCCAAAGGGCTGCTCCTGTAAAGGCAAGTGCTTTTAAATTCACTACTCACCTCCCAGAAGGCCCCTGCGCACCGCTGCCGCCGAAATCCAAAGGGCTGCTCCTGTAAAGGTAAGTGCTTTTAAATTCACTACTCACCTCCAAGAAGGCCCCTGCGCACCGCTGCCGCCGAAATCCAAAGGGCTGCTCCTGTAAAGGCAAGTGCTTTTAAATTCACTACTCACCTCCAAGAAGGCCCCTGCGCACCGCTGCCGCCGAAATCCAAAGGGCTGCTCCTGTAAAGGCAAGTGCTTTTAAATTCACTACTCACCTCCCAGAAGGCCCCTGCGCACCGCTGCCGCCGAAATCCAAAGGGCTGCTCCTGTAAAGGTAAGTGCTTTTAAACTAACTACTCACCTCCCAGAAGGCCCCTGCGCACCGCTGCCGCCGAAATCCAAAGGGCTGCTCCTGTAAAGATAAGTGCTTTTAAACTAACTACTCACTTCCCAGAAGGCCCCTGCGCACCGCTGCCGCCGAAATCCAAAGGGCTGCTCCTGTAAAGGTAAGTGCTTTTAAATTCACTACTCACCTCCAAGAAGGCCCCTGCGCACCGCTGCCGCCGAAATCCAAAGGGCTGCTCCTGTAAAGGTAAGTGCTTTTAAATTCACTACTCACCTCCAAGAAGGCCCCTGCGCACCGCTGCCGCCGAAATCCAAAGGGCTGCTCCTGTAAAGGCAAGTGCTTTTAAATTCACTACTCACCTCCCAGAAGGCCCCTGCGCACCGCTGCCGCCGAAATCCAAAGGGCTGCTCCTGTAAAGGTAAGTGCTTTTAAACTAACTACTCACCTCCCAGAAGGCCCCTGCGCACCGCTGCCGCCGAAATCCAAAGGGCTGCTCCTGTAAAGGTAAGTGCTTTTAAATTCACTACTCACCTCCAAGAAGGCCCCTGCGCACCGCTGCCGCCGAAATCCAAAGGGCTGCTCCTGTAAAGGCAAGTGCTTTTAAATTCACTACTCACCTCCCAGAAGGCCCCTGCGCACCGCTGCCGCCGAAATCCAAAGGGCTGCTCCTGTAAAGGTAAGTGCTTTTAAACTAACTACTCACCTCCCAGAAGGCCCCTGCGCACCGCTGCCGCCGAAATCCAAAGGGCTGCTCCTGTAAAGATAAGTGCTTTTAAACTAACTACTCACTTCCCAGAAGGCCCCTGCGCACCGCTGCCGCCGAAATCCAAAGGGCTGCTCCTGTAAAGGTAAGTGCTTTTAAATTCACTACTCACCTCCAAGAAGGCCCCTGCGCACCGCTGCCGCCGAAATCCAAAGGGCTGCTCCTGTAAAGGCAAGTGCTTTTAAATTCACTACTCACCTCCCAGAAGGCCCCTGCGCACCGCTGCCGCCGAAATCCAAAGGGCTGCTCCTGTAAAGGTAAGTGCTTTTAAACTAACTACTCACCTCCCAGAAGGCCCCTGCGCACCGCTGCCGCCGAAATCCAAAGGGCTGCTCCTGTAAAGGTAAGTGCTTTTAAATTCACTACTCACCTCCAAGAAGGCCCCTGCGCACCGCTGCCGCCGAAATCCAAAGGGCTGCTCCTGTAAAGGCAAGTGCTTTTAAATTCACTACTCACCTCCCAGAAGGCCCCTGCGCACCGCTGCCGCCGAAATCCAAAGGGCTGCTCCTGTAAAGGTAAGTGCTTTTAAACTAACTACTCACCTCCCAGAAGGCCCCTGCGCACCGCTGCCGCCGAAATCCAAAGGGCTGCTCCTGTAAAGGTAAGTGCTTTTAAATTCACTACTCACCTCCAAGAAGGCCCCTGCGCACCGCTGCCGCCGAAATCCAAAGGGCTGCTCCTGTAAAGGTAAGTGCTTTTAAATTCACTACTCACCTCCAAGAAGGCCCCTGCGCACCGCTGCCGCCGAAATCCAAAGGGCTGCTCCTGTAAAGGCAAGTGCTTTTAAATTCACTACTCACCTCCCAGAAGGCCCCTGCGCACCGCTGCCGCCGAAATCCAAAGGGCTGCTCCTGTAAAGGTAAGTGCTTTTAAACTAACTACTCACCTCCCAGAAGGCCCCTGCGCACCGCTGCCGCCGAAATCCAAAGGGCTGCTCCTGTAAAGGTAAGTGCTTTTAAATTCACTACTCACCTCCAAGAAGGCCCCTGCGCACCGCTGCCGCCGAAATCCAAAGGGCTGCTCCTGTAAAGGCAAGTGCTTTTAAATTCACTACTCACCTCCCAGAAGGCCCCTGCGCACCGCTGCCGCCGAAATCCAAAGGGCTGCTCCTGTAAAGGTAAGTGCTTTTAAACTAACTACTCACCTCCCAGAAGGCCCCTGCGCACCGCTGCCGCCGAAATCCAAAGGGCTGCTCCTGTAAAGGTAAGTGCTTTTAAATTCACTACTCACCTCCAAGAAGGCCCCTGCGCACCGCTGCCGCCGAAATCCAAAGGGCTGCTCCTGTAAAGGCAAGTGCTTTTAAATTCACTACTCACCTCCCAGAAGGCCCCTGCGCACCGCTGCCGCCGAAATCCAAAGGGCTGCTCCTGTAAAGGTAAGTGCTTTTAAACTAACTACTCACCTCCCAGAAGGCCCCTGCGCACCGCTGCCGCCGAAATCCAAAGGGCTGCTCCTGTAAAGGTAAGTGCTTTTAAACTAACTACTCACCTCCCAGAAGGCCCCTGCGCACCGCTGCCGCCGAAATCCAAAGGGCTGCTCCTGTAAAGATAAGTGCTTTTAAACTAACTACTCACTTCCCAGAAGGCCCCTGCGCACCGCTGCCGCCGAAATCCAAAGGGCTGCTCCTGTAAAGGTAAGTGCTTTTAAATTCACTACTCACCTCCAAGAAGGCCCCTGCGCACCGCTGCCGCCGAAATCCAAAGGGCTGCTCCTGTAAAGGCAAGTGCTTTTAAATTCACTACTCACCTCCCAGAAGGCCCCTGCGCACCGCTGCCGCCGAAATCCAAAGGGCTGCTCCTGTAAAGGTAAGTGCTTTTAAATTCACTACTCACCTCCAAGAAGGCCCCTGCGCACCGCTGCCGCCGAAATCCAAAGGGCTGCTCCTGTAAAGGTAAGTGCTTTTAAACTAACTACTCACCTCCCAGAAGGCCCCTGCGCACCGCTGCCGCCGAAATCCAAAGGGCTGCTCCTGTAAAGGTAAGTGCTTTTAAATTCACTACTCACCTCCAAGAAGGCCCCTGCGCACCGCTGCCGCCGAAATCCAAAGGGCTGCTCCTGTAAAGGTAAGTGCTTTTAAACTAACTACTCACCTCCCAGAAGGCCCCTGCGCACCGCTGCCGCCGAAATCCAAAGGGCTGCTCCTGTAAAGATAAGTGCTTTTAAACTAACTACTCACTTCCCAGAAGGCCCCTGCGCACCGCTGCCGCCGAAATCCAAAGGGCTGCTCCTGTAAAGGTAAGTGCTTTTAAACTAACTACTCACCTCCCAGAAGGCCCCTGCGCACCGCTGCCGCCGAAATCCAAAGGGCTGCTCCTGTAAAGGTAAGTGCTTTTAAACTAACTACTCACCTCCCAGAAGGCCCCTGCGCACCGCTGCCGCCGAAATCCAAAGGGCTGCTCCTGTAAAGGTAAGTGCTTTTAAACTAACTACTCACCTCCCAGAAGGCCCCTGCGCACCGCTGCCGCCGAAATCCAAAGGGCTGCTCCTGTAAAGGTAAGTGCTTTTAAACTAACTACTCACTTCCCAGAAGGCCCCTGCGCACCGCTGCCGCCGAAATCCAAAGGGCTGCTCCTGTAAAGGTAAGTGCTTTTAAATTCACTACTCACCTCCAAGAAGGCCCCTGCGCACCGCTGCCGCCGAAATCCAAAGGGCTGCTCCTGTAAAGGCAAGTGCTTTTAAATTCACTACTCACCTCCCAGAAGGCCCCTGCGCACAGCTGCCGCCGAAATCCAAAGGGCTGCTCCTGTAAAGGTAAGTGCTTTTAAACTAACTACTCACCTCCCAGAAGGAAACACCTCGTCTTTTTGGATCACAATGTGACCCAGGCTATCTACACCCCCTTCTCCAGACTCAACATCTACCAATTCCTTCTCTTTGGTGAATACTGATGCAAAGTATTCATTTAGTACCTCGCCCATTTACTCTGGCTCCGCACATAGATTCCCTTGCCTATCCTTCAGTGGGCCAACCCTTTCCCTGGCTACCCTCTTGCTTTTTATGTACGTGTAAAAAGCCTTGGGATTTTCCTTAACCCTATTTGCCAATGACTTTTCATGACCCCTTCTAGCCCTCCTGACTCCTTGCTTAAGTTCCTTCCTACTTTCCTTATATGCCACACAGGCTTCGTCTGTTCCCAGCCTTTTAGCCCTGACAAATGCCTCCTTTTTCTTTTTGACGAGGCCTACAATATCACTCGTCATCCAAGGTTCCCGAAAATTGCCGTATTTATCTTTCTTTCTCACAGGAACATGCCTGTCCTGTATTCCTTTCAACTGACACTTGAAAGCCTCCCACATGTCAGATGTTAATTTGCCCTCAAACATCCGCCCCCAATCTATGTTCTTCAGTTCTCGCCTAATATTGTTATAATTAGCCTTCTCCCAATTTAGCACATTCATCCTCGGACCACTCTTATCCTTGTCCACTAATACTTTAAAACTTACTGAATTGTGGTCACTGTTACCAAAATGCTCCCCTACTGAAACATCTACCACCTGGCCGGGCTCATTCCCCAATACCAGGTCCAGTACCGCCCCTTCCCTAGTTGGACTGTTTACATATTATTTTAAGAAGCCCTCCAGGATGCTCCTTACAAACTCCGCCCCGTCTAAGCCCCTGGCACTAAGTGAGTCCCAGTCAATATTGGGGAAGTTGAAGTCTCCCATCACCACAACCCTGTTGTTTTTACTCTTTTCCAAAATCTGTCTACCTATCTGCTCCTCTATCTCCCGCTGGCTGTTGGGAGGCCTGTAGTATACCCCCAACATTGTGACTGCACCCTTCTTATTCCTGATCTCTACCCATATAGCCTCACGGCCCACGATGTTGTGCCGAACCTTTGTCCTAGATTAATCATAGATTATCATTGAATTTACAGTGCAGAAGGAGGCCATTCGGCCCTTTGAGTCTGCACCAGCTCTTGGAAAGAGCACCCTACCCAAACTCAACACCTCCACCCAACACCAAGGGCAATTTGGACATTAAGGGCAATTTATCATTGGCCAATTCACCTAACCCGCACATCTTTGGACTGTGGGAGGAAACCGGAGCACCCGGAGGAAACCCACGCAGACACGGGGAGGACGTGCAGACACCGCACAGACAATGACCCAAGCCGGAATCGAACCTGGGACCATGGATCTGTGAAGCAATTGTGCTATCCACAATGCTACCGTGCTGCCCTTAAGAACAAATAAATCTACACTATATCATTTTCCCGTAATCCATGTACCTATCCAACAGCTGCTTGAAGGTCCCTAATGTTTCCGACTCAACTACTTCCACAGGCAGTGCATTCCATGCCCCCACTACTCTCTGGGTAAAGAACCTACCTCTGATATCCCTCCTATATCTTCCACCTTATGTCCCCTTGTAATGGTGTGTTCCACCTGGGGAAAAAGTCTCTGACTGTCTACTCTATCTATTCCCCTGATCATCTTATAAACCTCTATCAAGTCGCCCCTCATCCTTCTCCGCTCTAATGAGAAAAGGCCTAGCACCGTCAACCTTTCCTCGTAAGACATACTCTCCATTCCAGGCAACATCCTGGTAAATCTTCTTTGCACCTTTTCCAAAGCTTCCACATCCTTCCTAAAATGAGGCGACCAGAACTGTACACAGTACTCCAAATGTGGCCTTACCAAAGTTTTGTACAGCTGCATCATCACCTCACGGCTCTTAAATTCAATCCCTCTGTTAATGAACGCGAGCACACCATAGGCCTTCTTCACAGCTCTATCCACTTGAGTGGCAACTTTCAAAGATGTATGAACATAGACCCCAAGGTCTCTCTGCTCCTCCACAATGCCAAGAACTCTACCGTTAACCCTGTATTCCGCATTCATATTTGTCCTTCCAAAATGGACAACCTCACACTTTTCAGGGTTAAACTCCATCTGCCACTTCTCAGCCCAGCTCTGCATCCTATCTATGTCTCTTTGCAGCCGACAACAGCCCACCTCACTATCCACAACTCCACCAATCTTCGTATCGTCTGCAAATTTACTGACCCACCCTTCAACTCCCTCATCCAAGTCATTAATGAAAATCACAAACAGCAGAGGACCCAGAACTGATCCCTGCGGTACACCACTGGTAACGGGGATCCAGGCTGAATATTTGCCATCCACCACCACTCTCTGACTTCTATCGGTTAGCCAGTTCGTTATCCAACTGGCCAAATTTCCCACTATCCCATGCCTCCTTACTTTGTGCAGAAGCCTACCATGGGGAACTTTATCAAATGCCTTACTAAAATCCATGTACACTACATCCACTGCTTTACCTTCATCCACATGCTTGGTCACCTCCTCAAAGAATTCAATAAGATTTGTAAGGCAAGACCTACCCCTCACAAATCCGTGCTGACTATCCCTAATCAAGCAGTGTCTTTCCAGATGCTCAGAAATCCTATCCTTCAGTACCTTTTCCATTACTTTGCCTACCACCGAAGTAAGACTAACTGGCCTGTAATTCCCACGGTTATCCCTAGTTCCTTTTTTGAACAGGGGCACGACATTCGCCACTCTCCAATCCCCTGGTACCACCCCTGTTGACAGTGAGGACAGTGAGTCAACGGCTCTGCAATTTCATCTCTTGCTTCCCATATAATCCTTGGATATATCCCGTCAGGCCCGGGGGACTTGTCTATCCTCAAGTTTTTCAAAATGCCCAACACATCTTCCTTCCTAACAAGTATTTCCTCGAGCTTACCAATCTGTTTCACACTGTCCTCTCCAACAATATCGCCCCTCTCATTTGTAAATACAGAAGAAAAGTACTCATTCAAGACCTCTCCTATCTCTTCAGACTCAATACACAATCTCCCGCTACTGTCCTTGATCGGACCTACCCTCGCTCTAGTCATTCTCATATTTCTCACATATGTGTAAAAGGCCTTGGGGTTTTCCTTGATCCTACCCGCCAAAGATTGTTCATGCCCTCTCTTAGCTCTCCTAATCCCTTTCTTCAGTTCCCTCCTGGCTATCTTGTATCCCTCCAATTTTAAGATTGCAATCTGCTCTTCTCGGAGACGACTTCCCTGTTCTGACAGTACAATCGATTGATCAACGAGTTAGCTCCACTGTTCTGACATTCTGATATATTGATCACAGAGGCAGCCTCACTGTTCCTCGTTGCAATCTATTGTTGACAAAGACGGGTCCACAGTTCTAACATTGTAATCAAATATTCACAGAAATAGCTCTACTGTTCTGGCATTGCAATCCATCGTTTACATATTTGATTGAATTTTTATCACATGTACCGAAGTACAGTGAAAATTATTTTTCTGCGGCCAAGGGAATGTACAGATATACTTACGTACATAATAGACAAAAAATAATAATCTACGGAATACATGAACAAATGGTACATGGACAAACAGTGGTTGATTATACTGCGGAACAAGGGGCCAAACAAAGCAAATACAAGAGCAAGAACACCATAGGGCATCGTGAATAGTGTTCTTCCAGAGAACAGACCAGTCCGAGAGAGAGTTGTTGAGGATTCTAGTAGCTATGGGGAAGAAGCTGTTCAGAAGTCTGGATGTGCGGCTCTTCAGATTTTTGTACCTTCTGCCAGATGGAAGAAGGCAAAGCATGGGTGGGAGGCGGGGGGTGTCTCTGACAATGCTGTCTGCCTTGCTGATGCAATTGGGGGTGTTTGCAGATTCAATGTGAGGCTGGCAAGATGTTTGATGCGTTCGGCTGAGTTCACCAGACTCTGTCATTTTGGACCGAGCAGTTGCCAAACCAAGCTGTGATGACGCCGTATAGGATGCTCTCTATGGCACATTTGTAGAATTGTATGACAGTCGATGCAGATGCCGAATTCTTTAGCTTCCGTAGGAAGTCGAAAAGTTGTTGGACTTTCTTGACTGATCCATCAACGTGAGTGGACCAGGACAGACTGTTGGCGATGTTGATCGCTGCCCTGTTCTGTATTGCAATCGGACGCCGAATTGTACCACTTCAATGTTGTAACATTGGAATTTGTTGCTCTAAGAGGCAGGTCCACTGTTCTGACATTGCAATCTATTGTTCACAGAGACAACTTCACTATTCTGATATTCCAATCTTCAATATACACAGACAGCTCCACTCTTCTGACATTGCAATCTAATGTTCACAGAGACAACTTCACTATTCTGATGTTCCAATCTTCAATCTACACAGACTGGTCCACTGTTCTGACATTGCAATCTATTGTTCACAGAGACAACTTCACTATTCTGATATTCCAATCTTCAATATACACAGACAGCTCCACTCTTCTGACATTGCAATCTATTGTTCACAGACACAACTTCACTATTCTGATGTTCCAATCTTCAATATACACAGACAGGTCCACTGTTCTGACATTGCAATCTATTGTTCACAGACACAACTTCACTATTCTGATGTTCCAATCTTCAATATACACTGACAGGTCCACTGTTCTGACATTGCAATCTTTTGCTCTCACCAACTCCTCCAATATTCTAACATTGCAAATTATTGTTCAAACAGACAGCTTTATAGTCCTGACTTTGCAATCTGTTGTTGACAAAGATAACTCCACTGTTCTAACATTGAAATCTGATGTTTAAATAGACAGCTCCACTTTACAATCATTGCAATCTATTATTCACAGCGACAGATCCACTTTTCAATCATTGCAATCTATTATTCACAGAGAAGGCGCCACTACTCTAACGTTGCAATCTACTGTTCACAGGGCCAGCTCCACTGATCTGACATCGGTATCGAATTTTTACAGAAAGAGTTCCACTGCACTGACATTATACTCTGCTGTTCACAGACACAGCTTCACTGTCCGGAGATTGCAATATATTGTATACAATACAGTTCCACTGTTATGACATTGTAATATAAGACCATAAGACATAGGAGCGGAAGTAAGGCCATTCTGTCCATCGAGTCCACTCCACCATTCAATCAGGGCTGATTTCAACTCCATTTACCCGCTCTCTCCATAGCCCTTATTTCCTCGAGAAATCAAGAATTTATCAACTTCTGTCTTAAAGACACTCAACGTCCCGGCCTCCACCGCCCTCTGTGGCAATGAATTCCACAGACCCACCACTCTCTGGCTGAAGAAATGTCTCCTCATCTCTGTTCTAAAGTGAATCACTTTTATTCTAAGGCCGTGCCCCCGGGTCCTAGTCTCCCCTGCTAATGAAAACAACTTCATTAAGTCCACCCTATCTAAGCCATTCATTATCTTGTAAGTTTCTATTAGATCTCCCCTCAACCTCCTAAACTCCAATGAATATAATCCCAGGATCCTCAGATGGCCATCGTATGTTAGGCCTACCATTCCTGGGATCATCGGTGTGAATCTACGCTGGACCCGCTCCAGTGCCAGTATGTCCTTCCTGAGGTGTGGGGCCCAAAATTGCTCACAGTATTCTAAATGGGGCCTAACTAGTGCTTTATAAAGCTTCAGAAGTACATCCCTGCTTTTATATTCCAAGCCACTTGAGAGAAATGACCACATTGCATTAGCTTTCTTAATTACGAACTCAACCTGCAAGTTTACCTTTAGAGAATCCTGGAATAGGACTCCCAAATCCCTTTGCACCTCAGCATTATGAATTTTGTCACTGTTTAGAAAATAGTCCATGCCTCTATTCTTTTTTCCAAAGTTTAAGATCTCGCACTTGCCCACGTTAAATTTCATCAGCCATTTCTTGAACCACTCTCCTAAACTGTCTAAATCTTTCTGAGCCTCCCCACCTTCTCCATACTAACTGCCCCTCCACCTACCTTTGTATCATCGGCAAACTTAGCCAGAATGCCCCCAGTCCCGTCATCTAGATCGTTAATATATAAAGAGAACAGCTGTGGCCCCAACACTGAACACTGTGGGACACCACACGTCACCGGTTGCCATTCCGAAAAAGAACCATTTCTTCCAACTTTCTGCCTTCTGCCTGACAGCCAGTCGTCAATCCATGTTAGTACCTTGCCTCGAATACCATGGGCCCTTAATTTACGCAGCAGTCTCCCGTGAGGCACCTTATCAAAAGCCTTTTGGAAATCAAGATAGATAACATCCATTGAATCTCCTTGGTCTAACCCATTTGTTATCTCTTCAAAGACCTCTAACAGGTTTATCAGGCACGACCTCCCCATACTAAATCCATGCTGACTTGTCCTAATCCGACCCTGCACTTACACGAATTCAGAAATCTCATCCTTATCAATGGATTCTAGAATCTTGCCAACAAACGAGTTTCAGCAGGAGCATTACGGAAGTGGTTGCTGGGAAGTAAGTCTGTCCTTTAAAAGCACTTGTCTTTGCAGGGGCAGGCCAGTCGATTTCGGCGGGAGAACAGCTGGTGAGTCAGTTTCAGCGGGAGCATTACGGAAGTGGTTGCTGGGAGGTAAGTCTGTCCTTTAAAAGCACTTGTCTTTGCAGGGGCAGGCCAGTCGATTTCGGCGGGAGAACAGCTGGTGAGTCAGTTTCAGCGGGAGCATTGCGGAAGTGGCTGCTGGGAGGTAAGTCTGTCCTTTAAAAGCACTTGTCTTTGCTGGGGCAGGCCAGTCGATTTCGGCGGGAGAACAGCTGGTGAGTCAGTTTCAGCGGGAGCATTGCGGAAGGAAGTTGCTGTGAGGTCAGTCAACCTTTAAAAGCACTTGTCTTTGCAGGGGCAGGCCAGTCGATTTCGGCGGGAGTGGAGCTGGCTGGTTAGTCAATTTCAGCAGGAGCTGAGAATTTTTCTTTTTTTAAAATTAGTTTTTTAGGCGGGAACAGGAAGTCGACCCGCGGACGTCTGGGAAGACCCTCACCAATAAATTCAGGTGGAGAGGAAACCCGAGACACTACACGTGTAGTGTCTCCCACCCGCCCTCCTCCTCTAACCAAATAATAAAATCCATTGGTCTGAGGTAAGTACCATATTTTATTATATTATTATTATTTTTTATAAAAATTTAATTTAGTTGTGAGCCAGATCTTGGTAGAAAGTTAGAGGAATGGCAGGGAAGGGAGTGCAATGTTCCTCCTGCAGGATGTTTGAGGTGAGGGATGCAGTTAGTGTCCCTGCTGATTTTACCAGCAGGAAGTGCTGCCATCTCCAGCATCTCCAAGACCGAGTTAGGGAACTGGAGCTGGAGTTGGAAGAACTTCGGATCATTCGGGAGGCAGAAGGGGTCATAGATAGCAGCTTCAGGGAATTAGTTACACCAAAGATTGGAGATAGGTGGGTAACTGTAAGAGGGACTGGGAAAAAACAGTCAGTGCAGGGATCCCCTGCGGTCGTTCCCCTGAGAAACAAGTATACCGCTTTGGATACTTGTTGGGGGGGGGGGGGGGAGGGGGACTTACCAGGGGTAAGCCATGGGGTACGGGCCTCTGGCACGGAGTCTGTCCCTGTTGCTCAGAAGGGTATGGGGGAGAGGAGCAGAGCATTAGTAATTGGGGACTCTATAGTCAGGGGGCACAGATAGGAGATTTTGTGGGAGCGTGAGAGACTCACGTTTGGTATGTTGCCTCCCAGGTGCAAGGGTACGTGATGTCTCGGATCGTGTTTTCCGGGTCCATGGGGGGAGGGGGAGCAGCCCCAAGTCGTGGTCCACATTGGCACTAACGACATAGGTAGGAAAGGGGACAAGGATGTCAGGCAGGCTTTCAGAGAGCTAGGTTGGAAGCTCAGAACTAGAACAAACAGAGTTGTTATCTCTGGGTTGTTGCCCGTGCCACGTGATAGTGAGATGAGGAATAGGGAGAGAGAGCATTTAAACACGTGGCTACAGGGATGGTGCAGGCGGGAGGGATTCAGATTCCTGGATAACTGGGGCTCTTTCTGGGCAAGGTGGGACCTCTACAGACAGGATGGTCTACATCTGAACCTGAGGGGCACAAATATCCTGGGGGGGGGGAGATTTGTTAGTGCTCTTCGGGGAGGGGGGGGGGTTAAACTAATGCAGCAGGGGCATGGGAACCTGGATTGTAGTTTTAGGGTAAGGGAGAATGAGAGTATAGAGGTCAGGAGCACAGATTTGACGTCGCAGGAGGGGGCCAGTGTTCAGGTAGGTGGTTTGAAGTGTGTCTACTTCAATGCCAGGAGTATACGAAACAAGGTAGGGGAACTGGCAGCATGGGTTGGTACCTGGGACTTCGATGTTGTGGCCATTTCGGAGACATGGATAGAGCAGGGACAGGAATGGATGTTGCAGGTTCCGGGGTTTAGGTGTTTTAGTAAGCTCAGAGAAGGAGGCAAAAGAGGGGGAGGTGTGGCGCTGCTAGTCAAGAGCAGTATTACGGTGGCGGAGAGGATGCTAGATGGGGACTCTTCTTCCGAGGTAGTATGGGCTGAAGTTAGAAACAGGAAAGGATAGGTCACCCTGTTGGGAGTTTTTTATAGGCCTCCTAATAGTTCTAGGGATGTTGAGAAAAGGATGGCGAAGATGATTCTGGATATGAGCGAAAGTAACATGGTAGTTATTATGGGAGACTTTAACTTTCCAAATATTGACTGGAAAAGATATAGTTCGAGTACAATAGATGGGTCGTTTTTTGTACAGTGTGTGCAGGAGGGTTTCCTGAAACAATATGTTGACAGGCCAACAAGAGGCGAGGCCACGTTGGATTTGGTTTTGGGTAATGAACCAGGCCAGGTGTTGGATTTGGAGGTAGGAGAGCACTTTGGGGACAGTGACCACAATTCGGTGACGTTTACGTTAATGATGGAAAGGGATAAGTATACACCACAGGGCAAGAGTTATAGCTGGGGGAAGGGCAATTATGATGCCATTAGACGTGACTTGGGGGGGGGGGGGGATAAGGTGGAGAAGTAGGCTGCAAGTGTTGGGCACACTGGATAAGTGGGGCTGGTTCAACGATCAGATACTGCGTGTTCTTGATAAGTATGTACCGGTCAGACAGGGAGGAAGGCGTCGAGCGAGGGAACCGTGGTTTACCAAGGAAGTGGAATCTCTTGTTAAGAGGAAGAAGGAGGCCTATGTGAAGATGAAGTGTGAAGTTTTGGTTGGGGCGATGGATAGTTACAAGGTAGCGAGGAAGGATCTAAAGAGAGAGCTAAGACGAGCAAGGAGGGGATATGAGAAGTATTTGGCAGGAACGATCAAGGAAAACCCAAAAGCTTTCTATAGGTATGTCAGGAATAAGCGAATGACGAGGGAAAGAGTAGGACCAGTCAAGGACAGGGATGGGAAATTGTGTGTGGAGTCTGAAGAGATAGGCGAGATAATAAATGAATATTTTTCGTCAGTATTCACTCAGGAAAAAGATAATGTTGTGGAGGAGAATGCTGAGCCCCAGGCTAATAGAATAGATGGCATTGAGTTACGTAGGGAAGAGGTGTTGGCAATTCTGGACAGGCTGAAAATAGATAAGTCCCCGGGACCTGATGGGATTTATCCTAGGATTCTCTGGGAGGCCAGAGAAGAGATTGATGGACCTTTGGCTTTGATTTTTATGTCATCATTGGCTACAGGAATAGTGCCAGAGGACTGGAGGACAGCAAATGTGGTCCCTTTGTTCAAAAAGGGGAGCAGAGACAACCCCGGCAACTATAGACTGGTGAGCCTCACGTCTGTAGTGGGTAAAGTCTTGGAGGGGATTATAAGAGACAAGATTTATAATCATCTAGATAGGAATAATATGATCAGGGATAGTCAGCATGGCTTTGTGAAGGGTAGGTCATGCCTCACAAACCTTATTGAGTTCTTTGAGAAGGTGACTGAACAGGTAGACGAGGGTAGAGCAGTTGATGTGGTGTATATGGATTTCAGCAAAGCGTTTGATAAGGTTCCCCACGGTAGGCTATTGCAAAAAATACGGAGGCTGGGGATTGAGGGTGATTTAGAGATGTGGATCAGAAATTGGCTAGCTGAAAGAAGACAGAGGGTGGTGGTTGATGGGAAATGTTCAGAATGGAGTACAGTCACAAGTGGAGTACCACAAGGATCTGTTCTGGGGCCGTTGCTGTTTGTCATTTTTATCAATGACCTAGAGGAAGGCGCAGAAGGGTGGGTTAGTAAATTTGTAGACGATACAAAAGTTGGTGGTGTTGTCGATAGTGTGGAAGGATGTAGCAGGTTACAGAGGGATATAGATAAGCTGCAGAGCTGGGCTGAGAGGTGGCAAATGGAGTTTAATGTAGAGAAGTGTGAGGTGATTCACTTTGGAAGGAATAACAGGAATGCGGAATATTTGGCTAATGGTAAAGTTCTTGAAAGTGTGGATGAGCAGAGGGATCTAGGTGTCCATGTACATAGATCCCTGAAAGTTGCCACCCAGGTTGATAGGGTTGTGAAGAAGGCCTGTGGAGTGTTGGCCTTTATTGGTAGAGGGATAGTGTTCCGGAGTCGGGAGGTCATGTTGCAGCTGTACAGAACTCTGGTACGGCCGCATTTGGAGTATTGCGTACAGTTCTGGTCACCGCATTATAGGAAGGACGTGGAGGCTTTGGAGCGGGTGCAGAGGAGATTTACCAGGATGTTGCCTGGTATGGAGGGAAAATCTTATGAGGAAAGGCTGATGGACTTGATGTTGTTTTCGTTGGAGAGAAGAAGGTTAAGAGGAGACTTAATAGAGGCATACAAAATGATCAGGGGGTTGGATAGGGTGGACAGTGAGAGCCTTCTCCCGCGGATGGATATGGCTGGCACGAGGGGACATAACTTTAAACTGAGGGGTAATAGATATAGGACAGAGGCCAGAGGTAGGTTCTTTACGCAAAGAGTAGTGAGGCCGTGGAATGCCCTACCTGCTACAGTAGTGAACTCGCCAACATTGAGGGCATTTAAAAGTTTATTGGATAAACATATGGATGATAATGGCATAGTGTAGGTTAGATGTCTTTTGTGTCGTTGCAACATCGTGGGCCGAAGGGCCTGTACTGCGCTGTATTGTTCTATGTTCTATATGTTCTAACCGAGGTTAGGCTAATTGGCCTATACTTTTCCATCTGTTTCCTTATTCCCTTCTTGAACAGTGTTTACAACAGCGTTTTTCCAATCCTCTGGGACTTTCCCTGACTCCAGTGACTTTTGATATATCATAACTAACGCCTCCACTATTTCTTCGGCTATCTCCTTTAGAACTCCAGGATGTAGCCCATCTGTGCCCGGAGATTTATCAATTTTTAGACCTCTTAGTTTCTCTAGCACTTTCTCCTTTGTGATGGCTACCATATTCAACTCTGCCCGCTGACTCTCCTGAATTGTTGATATATTACTCATGTCTTCTACTGTGAAGTCTGACGCGAAGTTCTTATTTAGTTCCTCAGCTATTTCCTTGTCTCCCATCACTAGATTACCAGCGTCATTTTGCAGCGGCCCAATGTCTACTTTTGCCTCCCTTTTGTTTTTAATGTATTTAAAGACACTTTTACTTTCATTCCTAATGTTACTGGCTAGCCTACCTTCATATGTGATCCTCTCTTTCCTTATTTCTCTCTTTGTTATCCTCTGTTTGTTTTTGTAGCCTTCCCACTACTCTTTGCCACATTATACGCTTTCTCTTTTGCTTTGATGCATTCCCTAACTTCCTTTGTCAGCCATGGCTGCCTAATTCCCCCCCTCTGATAACCTTTTTTTTCTTTGGGATGAACTTCTGTACTGTGTCCTCAATTAATCTCAGAAACTCCTGCCATTGCTCTTCTACTGTCTTTCCCACTAGGCTCGGCCCCCATCGAATTTCGTCAGTTCCTCCTTAATGCCCCTGTAGTTACCTTTATTTAACTGTAACACCTTTACATCTGATTCTACTTTCTTTCTTTCGAATTGGAGATTGAGTTCTACCATATTATGATCACTGCCTCCTAAGTGTTCCCTTACTTTAAGACCTTTCATGAAGTCTGGCTCATTACATAACACTAAGTCCAGAATGGCCTGTTCCCTCATGGGCTCCATCACAAGCTGTTTCAAAAAGCCCTCCTGTGAACATTCAATAAATTCCCTTTCCTTGCGTCCACTGGCAGCATTACTTACCCAGTCCACCTGCATATTGAAGTCCCCCATGATCACTGTGACCTTGCCTTTCTAACATGCACTTTCTATTTCGTGGTGCATTTTATGCCCCTGGTCCTGACTACTGTTAGGACGCCTGTACAAAACTCCCATTATATTACCAACAGAGACTGCTTGCCTATTTTGCATTGCAATCTGATGCCGACAGTGACTTCTCCGATGTTCCAACACTGCAGTCTATTATCCACAGAGACAGCTCCATTGTTTTGAGATTATAATCTATTTTTCAAAATGTCAGCTCAACTGTTCTGACATTGCAAGAGATTGTTCACATAGACAGCTCTACTTTACTGACACTGCAACTTATTCCTCTCACTGACAGCTCCACTGTCCTAACTTTAAATCTATTTTTCTCAAAGCCTGCTCCGCTGTTCTAAACATTCCAATATATTGTTCACAGTGGCAGTCCCACTATACTAACTTTGCAATCTATTGTTCACAGAGACAGCTCCACTATTTTAATATTTCAATCTGCTGTTCACCGAGACAGCTGCACTGTTTTAACATTCAAATCTATTATTCACAGAGACAGCTACACTGTTCAGATATTGTAGTCTGTTGTTCAGAGAGACAGATCCCCGTTCTTTCTTTAAAAAATAAATTGAGAGCACCCAATTATTTTTTCCAATTCAGGGTCAATTTAGCGTGGCCAATCCACCTTCCTTGCGCATCTTTGTGTTGTGTGGGCGATACCCAGGCAGACACAGGGCGAACATGCAAACTGCAGACGGACAGTGACCAAGGGCTGGGTTTCGAACTCGGGGCCTCAGCGCCAGAGGCAGCAATGCTAAGCTCTGTATCACGGTGCTGCCCTCAGACCCTTCTTCTAACATTGCAATATTATGTTCACACATTAGCTCACCTGTTCTAATGCTGCACTTTTATTATTCACTGTTCTAAAATTGCAATCTACTGTTCATGGGGACAACTTCCCGGCTGGCATTACAACCGATCGATTAACGGGATAGCTTCACTGTTCTGAATCAGAGAGCACTGTAAATAATGATATACTACTTAGGGAGATTGTAAATAATCATCCACTATCGAGGGACCACTGTAAATAATGATATACTGCCGAGGGACCACTGTAACTCATGAAATACTATCCAGTGACCACTGTAAATGATGATACCTACGCAAGGCCAATGTAAATAATGGTATACTATCCATGGAACAGTGTAAATAATGATATACTACACAGGGACCACTGTAAATAATGATATACTGCCCAGGCACCACTGTGAAGAATGATATATGATCCAGTGACATCTCTAAATAAAGATCTACTACCGAAGGACCACTGTAATTAAAGATACACCATCCAGTGCCCACTGTAAATAATGAGATACTACCCAGGGATCTCGGTAAATAATGATATACTTCACTGGGACCACTGTAAATAATGAGATGCTACCCAGGCATCACGGTAAATAATGATATACTACACAGGAACCATTGTAGATACTGATATACTACCCAGGGACCACTGTAAATAATGATATACTTCACTGGGACCACTGTAAATAATGAGATGCTACCCAGGGATCACGGTAAATAATGATATACTACCCAGGGACCATTGTAGATACTGATATACTACCCAGGGACCACTGTAAATAATGATATACTTCACTGGGACCACTGTAAATAATGAGATGCTACCCAGGGATCACGGTAAATAATGATATACTACCCAGGGACCATTGTAGATACTGACATACTATCCAGGAACCACTGTAAATAATGATGTACTACCCAGGGAACATTGTAAATAATGATATTCTACCCACGGTCCACTGTAAATATTGATATACTATCCAAGTAGCACAGTAACTAATAATTAATATCCCAGGGACCAGTGTAAATAATGATATTCTACCCAGGGACAACTGCAAATAATGAGCTAGCACCCAGAGACCACTGTAAATAATGATATTCTACACAGGGACCACTGTAAATAACGATATACTACCGAGGGACCACTGTAATTAAAGATACACCATCCACAGTCCACTGTAAATAATGAGATACTACCCAGGGATCACGCTAAATAATGATATACTACCCAGGGACCACTGTGATTAATAATATATTTCACAGGGACGACTGTAAATAATAATATACTACCCAAGCACCACTGTGAATAAAGATTTACTACACAGTGCACACTATAATTGATGATGTGGAGATGTCGGCGTTGGACTGGTGTGAGCACAGTATGAAGTCTTACACCAGGTTGAAGTCCAACAGGTTTGTTTCGATGTCACTAGCTTTCGGAGCGCTGCTTCTTCCTCAGGTGAATGAAGAGGTCTGTTCCAGAAACACATATATAGACAAATTCAAAGATGCCAAACAATGCTAGGAATGCGAGCATTAGCAGGTGATTAAATCTTTACAGATCCAGAGATGGGGTAACCCCAGCTTAAAGAGGTGCGAATTGTCTCAAGCCAGGACAGTTGGTAGGATTTCGCAGGCCAGATGGTGGGGGATGAATGTAATGTGACATGAATCCCAGGTCCCGGTTGAGGCCGCACTCATGTGTGTGGAACTTGGCTATAAGTTTCTGCTCGGCGATTCTGCGATGTCGCGGGTCCTGAAGGCCGCCTTGGAGAACGCTTACCCGGAGATCAGAGGCTGAATGCCCTTGACTGCTGAAGTGTTCACCGACTGGAAGGGAACATTCCTGCCTGGTGATTGTTGCACGATGGCCGTTCATTCGTTGTCGCAGCGTCTGCATGGTCTCGCCAATGTACAACGCTTCGGGCCATCCTTTCCTGCAGTGTATGAGGTAGACAACGTTGGCCGAGTCGCACGAGTATGTACCGTGTACCTGGTGGGTGGTGTTCTCACGTGTAATAGTGGTATCCATGTGGATGATCTGGCACGTCTTGCAGAGATTGCCATGACAGGGTTGTGTGGTGTCGTGGTCACTGTTCTGAAGACTGGGTAGTTTGCTGCAAACAATGGTTCGTTTGAGGTTGCGCGGTTGTTTGAAGGCAAGTAGTGGGGGTGTGGGGATGACCTTGGCAAGATGTTCATCGTCATCAATGACGTGTTGAAGGCTGTGAAGAAGATGACGTAATTTCTCCGCTCCAGGGAAGTACTGGACGACGAAGGGTATTCTGTCGGTTGTGTCCCATGTTTGTCTTCTGAGGATGTCGGTGCGGTTTTTCGCTGTGATGCGTTGGAACTGTCGATCGATGAGTCGAGTGCCATATCTCGTTCGTACGAGGGCATCTTTCAACGTCTGTAGATGTCTGTTATGCTCCTCCTCGTCTGAGCAGATCCTGTGTATACGGAGTGCTTGTCCATAGGGGATGGCTTCTTTAATGTGCTTAGGGTGGAAGCTGGAGAGGTGGAGCATCATGAGGTTATCCGTGGGTTTGCGGTAAAGCGAAGTGCTGAGGTGACCGTCCTTGATGGAGACGAGTGTGTCCAAGAATGCAATTGATTTTGGAGAGTAGTCCATGGTGAGTCTGATTGTACTACCCAGGGTTGATGGTGAATAATGATATACTACCCAGGGACCATTGGAGATACTGATATACTACCCAGGAACCACTGTAAATAATGATGTACTACCCAGGGACCACTGTAAATAATGATATTCTACCCAGGGACCAATTTAGATATGATACATTGCCCAGAGACCACTGTAAATAATGATATACTACCCTGGGACCACTGTAAATAATGATACATTTCCCAGAGACCATTGTAGATAATGATATACTATCCAGGAACCACAGTAAATAAGGACATATTACCCAGGAACCACTGTCACTAATGAAATACTACCCAGCGACCACTGTAAATAATCATATTCTTCACAGGGACCACTGTACATAATTATATACTACACTACTGTAAATAATGATATAATATCCAGTGACAACTCTAAATAAATATATACTACCGAGGGACCACTGTAATTAAAGATACACCATCCAGAGTCCACTGTAACTAATGAGACACTAGCCAGGATTCACGGTAAATAATGACCCAGGGACCATTGTAGATACTGATATAATATCCAGGAACCACTGTAAATAATGATATACTACCCAGGGACAACTGTAAATAATGAGATACTACCCAGGAACCACCGTAAATAATGATATATTACCCAGGGACCACTGTAAATAATAAGATACGACACAGAGAACGCTGTAAATAATGATATTCTACCCAGGAAACACTGTAAATAATGATATACTACCGAGGGACCGCTGTAATTATAGATAAACCATACAGAGTCCACTGTAAATAATGTGATACTGCCAGGGATCATGGTAAATGATGATATACTACACAGGGACCATTGTAGACACTGATAGACTACCCAGGAACCACTGTAAATAATGATGTACGAACCAGGGAACACTGTAAATAATGATATTCTACCCAGGGTCTGTCGCAAATAATCATGTACTACACAGGGACCACTGTAGATAATGATATACTACGCAGGAACCACTGTAAATACTCATAAACTACTCAGGGACACACTGTAAAGAATGATGTACTATCCAGTGACAACTCTAAATAAAGATATACGACCGAGGGACCACTGTAACTAAAGATACTCCATCCAGAGCCCACTGTAAATAATGAGGTACTACCCAGTGATCATGGTAAACAACGATATACAACACAGGGACCATTGTAGATACTGATATACCACCCATGAACCACTGTAAATAATGATGTACGACCCAGGGAAAACTGTAAATAATGATATTATACCCAGGGAACACTGCAAATATTGATATACTATCCAGGTTCCACTGTAAATAATAATTAACATCCCAGGGACCACTGTAAATAATGATATTCTACCCAGTGACCATTTTAAATATGATACATTGCTCAGAGGCCACTGTAAGTAATGATACACTACCCAGGGGGCCAGTGTAAATAATGATGTATTACCCAAGGTCCATTGTAAATAATGATATACTACCCAGGTACCACTGTAAATAATCATATACTACCCAGGGACACTGTAAATAATGATATACTATCCAGTGACGACTCTAAATAAAGATGTACCACCGAGGGACCACTGTAATTAAAGATACACCATCCAGAGTCCACTGCCAATAATGAGACACTACCCAGGATTCACGGTAAATAATGATACACTACCCAGGGACCATTGTAGATACTGATGTACTATCCAGGCACAAATGTAAATAATGATGTCCTACCGAGGGAACATGGTAAATAATGATACTCTACCCAGGGTCAACTGTAAATATTGATATACTATCCAAGTACCACAGTAAGTGATAATTAATATCCCAGGGACCAGTGTAAATAATGATTTTCTACCCAGGGACCACTGTAAATAATGAGACATTACCCAGGGATACTGTAAATAATGAGATACTACCCTGGGACCACTGTAAATAATGATATTATACCCAGGGAACACTGCAAATATTGATATACTATCCAGGTTCCACTGTAAATAATAATTAACATCCCAGGGACCACTGTAAATAATGATATTCTACCCAGTGACCATTTTAAATATGATACATTGCTCAGAGGCCACTGTAAGTAATGATACACTACCCAGGGACCACTGTAAATAATGAGACATTACCCAGGGACCACTGTAAATGATGAGATACTACCCAGGAACCACTGTAAATAATGATAAACTACCCAGGGGGCCAGTGTAAATAATGATATATTACCCAAGGTCCATTGTAAATAATGATATACTACCCAGGTACCACTGTAAATAATCATATACTACCCAGGGACCACTGTAAATAATGATATACTATCCAGTGACAACTGTAAATAATGATGTACCACCGAGGGACCACTGTAATTAAAGATACACCATCCAGAGTCCACTGCAAATAATGAGACACTACCCAGGATTCACGGTAAATAATGATATACTACCCAGGGACCATTGTAAATACTGATGTACTATCCAGGCACATATGTAAATAATGATGTCCTACCGAGGGAACATGGTAAATAATGATACTCTACCCAGGGTCAACTGTAAATATTGATATACTATCCAAGTACCACAGTAAGTAATAATTAATATCCCAGGGACCAGTGTAAATAATGATTTTCTACCCAGGGACCACTGTAAATAATGAGACATTACCCAGGGACCACTGTAAATAATGAGATACTACCCAGGGACCACTGTAAATAATGATAAACTACCCAGGGAACACTGTAAATAGTGGTATACAACATAGGAACCGCTGAATATAATGATATTCTACCGAGGGACAACTGAAGATAATGATACACTAACCGGGACCACTGTAAATAATATATTCTCCCCAATGACCTCTGTAAGTAATGACAAACTGCACAGGGACTACTGTAAATAATGATATGCTGCACAGAGACCACTGTAAATAATGTTATGCAACCCAGGGACCACTGTAAAAAATTATATTCTGCACAGGAACCACTGTAAATACTCATAAACTACTCAGGGACCACTGTAAAGAATGATGTACTATCCAGTGATAACTCTAAATAAAGATATACGACCGAGGGACCACTGTAATTAAAGATACACCATCCAGAGCCCACTGGAAATAATGAGGTACTACCCAGTGATCATGGTAAACAACGATATACTACACAGGGACCATTGTAGACACTGATATACCACCCAGGAACCACTGTAAATAATGATGTACGACTTAGGTAACACTGTAAATAATGATATTATACCCAGGGCACACTGCAAATATTGATATACTACCCAAGTTCCACTGTAAATAATAATTAACATCCCAGGGACCACTGTAAATAATGATATTCTACCCTGTGACCATTTTAAATATGATACATTGCCCAGAGGCCACTGTAAATACTGATACACTACCCAGGGACCACTGTAAATAATGATACATTACCCAGGGACCACTGTAAATAATGAGATCCTACCCAGGAACCACTGTAAATAATGATATACTATCCAGTGAAAACTCTAAATAAAGATGTACTACCGAGGGACCACTGTAATTAAAGATACACCATCCAGAGTCCACTGCAAATAATGAGACACTACCCAGGATTCACGGTAAATAATGATATACTACCCAGGGTCCACTGTAAATATTGATATACTATCCAAGTACCACAGTAAGTAATAATTAATATCCCAGGGACCAGTGTAAATAATGATTTTCTACCCAGGGGCCACTGTAAACAATGAGACATTACCCAGGGACCACTGTAAATAATGATAAACTACCCAGGGAACACTGTTAATGATGGTATACAACACAGGAACCGCTGAATATAATGACATTCTACCGAGGGACAACTGAACATAATGATACACTAACACGGACCACTGTAAATAATATATTCTCCCCAATGACCTCAGTAAGTAATGACATACTGCACAGGGACTATTGTAAATAATGATATTCTGCACAGAGACCACTGTAAATAATGTTATACAACCCAGGGACCACTGTAAAAAATCATATTCTGTACAGGGACCAATGTGAATTATGAAATACTAACCAGGGACCACGGTAAATAATTACATACTAAACAGGGACCACGGTAAATAATGATATATAGACCAGAGACCACAGTAAAGCATGATATACTACCCAGGGACCATTGAGAATAATGAGAGACTGCCCTGGGCCTCTGTAAATAATGATATATTGCCCAGGGACCTCTGTAAATAATGATACACTATCCAGGGACCTCAGTAAATAATGATACACTGCCCAGGGACCACTCTAAATAATGATATACTACCCAGGGACCACTGTGAATAATGATATCTCGCCCAGAGACCACAGTAAATAATGACAGATTACCCAGGAACCACTGTAAATAATGATATACTACCCAGGGACCACTGTGAATAATGATATCTCGCCCAGAGACCACAGTAAATAATGACAGATTACCCAGGAACCACTGTAAATAATGATATTCTAACCAGGGACTATTGTAAATACTGATATACTACATAGGGACCACTGTAAATAATGGTACACTATGCAGGGCCATTGTAATTAATGTATAATGACGACCGGCGACTGTAAATAATGACATACTGCCCAGGGGCCACTGTCACTAATGCAATACTAGCCAGTGACAACTGTAAATAATGACACCTACCCAAGACCACTCTAAATAATGGTATACTACCCAAGACCACTCTAAATAATGGTATACTACCCAGGGACCAGTGTAAATAATGATATACTATCCCGGGACCACTCTAAATAATGGTATACTACTCAGCGACCACTGTAAATAATAATACACTACCCAGGGACCACTGAAAATAATGATATACTGCCCAGGGAGAACGAGAAATAATGATATGCTACGTAGTGACCACTGTAAACAATGGTATACTACCCAGGGACCTCTGTAAATAATTATATACTACTCTGGGGCCACTGTAAACAATGGTATACTACCCAGGGACCACTGCAAATAACGATATGCCACAGAGGTATCTCTGTAAATAATGATAAACTGTCTAGGGACCACTGTAAGTAATGATATACTGCCCAGGGACCAATGTACATAATGAGAGACTGCCCAGGGACCACTGTAAATAATGTTATACTACCCAGGGACCACTACAAATAATGATATACTGCCCAGGGACCATTGTAGATACTGATATACTATCCAGGAACCACTGTAAATAATGATGTACGACCCAGGGAACATTGTAAATAATGATATTCTATCCACGGTCCACTGTAAATATTGATATACTATCCAAGTAGCAAAGTAACTAATAATTAATATCCCAGGGACCAGTGTAAATAATGATATTCTACCCAGGGACAACTGCAAATAATGAGCTAGCACCCAGAGACCACTGTAAATAATGATATTCTACACAGGGACCACTGTAAATAACGATATACTACCGAGGGACCACTGTAATTAAAGATACACCATCCACAGTCCACTGTAAATAATTAGATACTACCCAGGGACCACTGTAAATAATGAGACATTACCCAGGGACCACTGTAAATGATGAGATACTACCCAGGAACCACTGTAAATAATGATAAACTACCCAGGGGGCCAGTGTAAATAATGATATATTACCCAAGGTCCATTGTAAATAATGATATACTACCCAGGTACCACTGTAAATAATCATATACTACCCAGGGACCACTGTAAATAATGATATACTATCCAGTGACAACTGTAAATAAAGATGTACCACCGAGGGACCACTGTAATTAAAGATACACCATCCAGAGTCCACTGCAAATAATGAGACACTACCCAGGATTCACGGTAAATAATGATATACTACCCAGGGACCATTGTAAATACTGATGTACTATCCAGGCACAAATGTAAATAATGATGTCCTACCGAGGGAACATGGTAAATAATGATACTCTACCCAGGGTCAACTGTAAATATTGATATACTATCCAAGTACCACAGTAAGTAATAATTAATATCCCAGGGACCAGTGTAAATAATGATTTTCTACCCAGGGACCACTGTAAATAATGAGACATTACCCAGGGACCACTGTAAATAATGAGATACTACCCAGGGACCACTGTAAATAATGATAAACTACCCAGGGAACACTGTAAATAGTGGTATACAACATAGGAACCGCTGAATATAATGATATTCTACCGAGGGACAACTGAAGATAATGATACACTAACCGGGACCACTGTAAATAATATATTCTCCCCAATGACCTCTGTAAGTAATGACAAACTGCACAGGGACTACTGTAAATAATGATATGCTGCACAGAGACCACTGTAAATAATGTTATGCAACCCAGGGACCACTGTAAAAAATTATATTCTGCACAGGAACCACTGTAAATACTCATAAACTACTCAGGGACCACTGTAAAGAATGATGTACTATCCAGTGATAACTCTAAATAAAGATATACGACCGAGGGACCACTGTAATTAAAGATACACCATCCAGAGCCCACTGGAAATAATGAGGTACTACCCAGTGATCATGGTAAACAACGATATACTACACAGGGACCATTGTAGACACTGATATACCACCCAGGAACCACTGTAAATAATGATGTACGACTTAGGTAACACTGTAAATAATGATATTATACCCAGGGCACACTGCAAATATTGATATACTACCCAAGTTCCACTGTAAATAATAATTAACATCCCAGGGACCACTGTAAATAATGATATTCTACCCTGTGACCATTTTAAATATGATACATTGCCCAGAGGCCACTGTAAATACTGATACACTACCCAGGGACCACTGTAAATAATGATACATTACCCAGGGACCACTGTAAATAATGAGATCCTACCCAGGAACCACTGTAAATAATGATATACTATCCAGTGAAAACTCTAAATAAAGATGTACTACCGAGGGACCACTGTAATTAAAGATACACCATCCAGAGTCCACTGCAAATAATGAGACACTACCCAGGATTCACGGTAAATAATGATATACTACCCAGGGTCCACTGTAAATATTGATATACTATCCAAGTACCACAGTAAGTAATAATTAATATCCCAGGGACCAGTGTAAATAATGATTTTCTACCCAGGGGCCACTGTAAACAATGAGACATTACCCAGGGACCACTGTAAATAATGATAAACTACCCAGGGAACACTGTTAATGATGGTATACAACACAGGAACCGCTGAATATAATGACATTCTACCGAGGGACAACTGAACATAATGATACACTAACACGGACCACTGTAAATAAGATATTCTCCCCAATGACCTCAGTAAGTAATGACATACTGCACAGGGACTATTGTAAATAATGATATTCTGCACAGAGACCACTGTAAATAATGTTATACAACCCAGGGACCACTGTAAAAAATCATATTCTGTACAGGGACCAATGTGAATTATGAAATACTAACCAGGGACCACGGTAAATAATTACATACTAAACAGGGACCACGGTAAATAATGATATATAGACCAGAGACCACAGTAAAGCATGATATACTACCCAGGGACCATTGAGAATAATGAGAGACTGCCCTGGGCCTCTGTAAATAATGATATATTGCCCAGGGACCTCTGTAAATAATGATACACTATCCAGGGACCTCAGTAAATAATGATACACTGCCCAGGGACCACTCTAAATAATGATATACTACCCAGGGACCACTGTGAATAATGATATCTCGCCCAGAGACCACAGTAAATAATGACAGATTACCCAGGAACCACTGTAAATAATGATATACTACCCAGGGACCACTGTGAATAATGATATCTCGCCCAGAGACCACAGTAAATAATGACAGATTACCCAGGAACCACTGTAAATAATGATATTCTAACCAGGGACTATTGTAAATACTGATATACTACATAGGGACCACTGTAAATAATGGTACACTATGCAGGGCCATTGTAATTAATGAATAATGACGACCGGCGACTGTAAATAATGACATACTGCCCAGGGGCCACTGTCACTAATGCAATACTAGCCAGTGACAACTGTAAATAATGACACCTACCCAAGACCACTCTAAATAATGGTATACTACCCAAGACCACTCTAAATAATGGTATACTACCCAGGGACCAGTGTAAATAATGATATACTATCCCGGGACCACTCTAAATAATGGTATACTACTCAGCGACCACTGTAAATAATAATACACTACCCAGGGACCACTGAAAATAATGATATACTGCCCAGGGAGAACGAGAAATAATGATATGCTACGTAGTGACCACTGTAAACAATGGTATACCACCCAGGGACCTCTGTAAATAATTATATACTACTCTGGGGCCACTGTAAACAATGGTATACTACCCAGGGACCACTGCAAATAACGATATGCCACAGAGGTCTCTCTGTAAATAATGATAAACTGTCTAGGGACCACTGTAAGTAATGATATACTGCCCAGGGACCAATTTACATAATGAGAGACTGCCCAGGGACCACTGTCAATAATGTTATACTACCCAGGGACCACTACAAATAATGATATACTGCCCAGGGACCATTGTAGATACTGATATACTATCCAGGAACCACTGTAAATAATGATGTACGACCCAGGGAACATTGTAAATAATGATATTCTATCCACGGTCCACTTTAAATATTGATATACTATCCAAGTAGCACAGTAACTAATAATTAATATCCCAGGGACCAGTGTAAATAATGATATTCTACCCAGGGACAACTGCAAATAATGAGCTAGCACCCAGAGACCACTGTAAATAATGATATTCTACACAGGGACCACTGTAAATAACGATATACTACCGAGGGACCACTGTAATTAAAGATACACCATCCACAGTCCACTGTAAATAATTAGATACTACCCAGGGATCACGCTAAATAATGATATACTACCCAGGGACCACTGTGATTAATGATATATTTCCCAGGGACGACTGTAAATAATAATATACTACCCAGGCACCACTGTGAATAAAGATTTACTACACAGTGCACACTATAATTGATGATGTGGAAATGCCGGCGTTGGACTGGGGTGAGCACAGTACGAAGTCTTACAAAACAGGTGTAAGTCCAACAGGTTTGTTTCGATGTCACTAGCTTTCGGAGCGCTGCTCCTTCCTCAGGTGAATGAAGAGGTCTGTTCCAGAAACACATATATAGACAAATTCAAAGATGCCAAACAATGCTAGGAATGCGAGCATTAGCAGGTGATTAAATCTTTACAGATCCAGAGATGGGGTAACCCCAGGTTAAAGAGGTGTGAATTGTCTCAAGCCAGGACAGTTGGTAGGATTTCGCAGGACAGATGGTGGGGGATGAATGTAATGTGACATGAATCCCAGGTCCCGGTTGAGGCCGCACTCATGTGTGCGGATCTTGGCTATAAGTTTCTGCTCGGCGATTCTGCGTTGTCGCGGGTCCTGAAGGCCGCATTGGAGAACGCTTTCCCGGAGATCAGAGGCTGAATGCCCTTGACTGCTGAAGTGTTCCCCGACTGGAAGGGAACATTCCTGCCTGGTGATTGTTGCGCGATGTCCGTTCATTCGTTGTCGCAGCGTCTGCATGGTCTCGCCAATGTATCAGGCTTCGGGACATCCTTTCCTGCAGCGTATGAGGTAGACAACGCTGGCCGAGTCGCACGAGTATGTACCGCGTACCTGGTGGGTGGTGTTCTCACGTGTAATAGTGGTATCCATGTGGATGATCTGGCACGTCTTGCAGAGATTGCCATGACAGGGTTGTGTGGTGTCGTGGTCACTGTTCTGAAGACTGGGTAGTTTGCTGCAAACAATGGTTCGTTTGAGGTTGCGCGGTTGTTTGAAGGCAAGTAGTGGGGGTGTGGGGATGACCTTGGCAAGATGTTCATCGTCATCAATGACGTGTTGAAGGCTGTGAAGAAGATGACGTAGTTTCTCCGCTCCGGGGAAGTATTGGACGACGAAGGGTATCCTGTCGGTTGTGTCCCATGTTTGTCTTCTGAGGAGGTCGGTCCTGTTTTTCGCTGTGGCGCGTTGGAACTGTCGATCGATGAGTCGAGTGCCATATCCCGTTCGTACGAGGGCATCTTTCAACTTTTGTAGATGTCTGTTACGCTCCTCCTCGTCTGAACAGATCCTGTGTATACGGAGCGCTTGTCCATAGGGGATGGCTTCTTTAATGTGTTTAGGGTGGAAGCTGGAGAAGTGGAGCATCATGACGTTATCCGTGGGTTTGCGGTAAAGCGAAGTGCTGAGGTGACCGTCCTTGATGGAGACGAGTGTGTCCAAGAATGCAACTGATTTTGGAGAGTAGTCCATGGTGAGTCTGATGGTACTACCCAGGGTTGATGGTGAATAATGATATACTACCCAGGGACCATTGGAGATACTGATATACTACCCAGGAACCACTGTAAATAATGATGTACTACCCAGGGAACACTGTAAATAATGATATTATACCCAGTGACCTCTGCAAATATTGATATACTGCCCAAGTACCACTGTAAATAATAATTAACATCCCAGGGACAACTGTAAATAATGATATTCTACCCAGGGACCAATTTAGATATGATACATTGCCCAGAGACCACTGTAAATAATGATATACTATCCTGGGACCACTGTAAATAATGATACATTTCCCAGAGACCATTGTAGATAATGATATACTACCCAGGGACCACTGTAAATAATGATATACTATCCAGTGACAACTGTAAATTAAGATGTACTACCGAGGGACCACTGTTACTAAAGATACACCATCCAGAGTCCACTGCAAATAATGAGACACTACCCAGGATTCACGGTAAATAATGATATACTACCCAGGGACCATTGTAGATACTGATGTACTATCCAGGCACAAATATAAATAATGATGTCCTACCGAGGGAACATGGTAAATAATGATACTCTACCCAGGGTCCACTGTAAATATTGATATACTATCCAAGTACCACAGTAAGTAATAATTAATATCCAGGGACCAGTGTAAATAATGATTTTCTACCCAGGGAAAACTGTAAATAATGAGACATTACCCAGGGACCACTGTAAATAATGATATACTACCAAGGGACCACTGTAAATAATGATAAACTAACCAGGGAACACTGTAAATAATGGTATACAACACAGGAACCGCTGAATATAATGATATTCTACCGAGGGACAACTGAAGATAATGATACACTAACCGGGACCACTGTAAATAATATATTATCCCCAATGACCTCTGTAAGTAATGACAAACTGCACAGGGACTACTGTAAATAATGATATTCTGCACAGAGACCACTGCAAATAATGTTATACAACCCAGGTACCACTGTAAAAATTATATTCTGCACAGGAACCACTGTAAATACTCATAAACTACTCAGGGACCACTGTAAAGAATGATGTACTATCCAGTGATAACTCTAAATAAAGATATACGACCGAGGGACCACTGTAATTAAAGATACACCATCCAGAGCCCACTGGAAATAATGAGGTACTACCCAGTGATCATGGTAAACAACGATATACTACACAGGGACCATTGTAGACACTGATATACCACCCACGAACCACTGTAAATAATGATGTACGACCCAGGTAACACTGTAAATAATGATATTATACCCAGGGCACACTGCAAATATTGATATACTACCCAAGTTCCACTGTAAATAATAATTAACATCCCAGGGACCACTGTAAATAATGATATTCTACCCTGTGACCATTTTAAATATGATACATTGCCCAGAGGCCACTGTAAATAATCATACACTACCCAGGGACCACTGTAAATAATGAGACATTACCCAGGGACCACTGTAAATAATGAGATACTACCCAGGAGCCACTGTAAATAATGATATACTACCCAGGGAACACTGTAAATAATCATGTACTTCACAGGGACAACTGTAGATAATGATTTCCTACCGGTACCACTGTAAATAATCATATACTACCCAGGGACCACTGTAAATAATGATATACTATCCAGTGACAACTCTAAATAAAGATGTCCTACCGAGGGACCACTGTAATTAAAGATACACCATCCAGAGTCCACTGCAAATAATGAGACACTACCCAGGATTCACGGTAAATAATGATATACTACCCAGGGACCATTGTAGATGCTGATGTACTATCCAGGAACCACTGTAAATAATGATGTACTACCGAGGGAACATGGTAAATAATGATACTCTACCCAGGGACCACTGTAAATATTGATATGCTATCCAAGTACCACAGTAAGTAATAATTAATATCCCAGGGACCAGTGTAAATAATGATTTTCTACCCAGGGACCACTGTAAACAATGAGACATTACCCAGGGACCACTGTAAATAACGAGATACTACCCAGGGACCACTGTAAATAATGATAAACTACCCAGGGAACACTGTAAATAATGGTATACAACACAGGAACCGCTGAATATAATGATATTCTACCGAGGGACAACTGAAGATAATGATACACTAACCCGGACCACTGTAAATATTATATTCTCCCCAATGACCTCAGTAAGTAATGACATACTGCACAGGGACTACTGTAAATAATGATATTCTGCACAGAAACCACTGTAAATAATGTTATACAACCCAGGGACCACTGTAAAAAATCATATTCTGTACAGGGACCACTGTGAATTATGAAATACTAACCAGGGACCACGGTAAATAATTACATACTAAACCGTGACCACGGTAAATAATGATATATAGACCAGAAACCACAGTAAAGCATGATATACTACCCAGGGACCATTGTAAATAATGAGAGACTGCCCTGGGCCTCTGTAAATAATGATATATTGCCCAGGGAGCTCAGTAAATAATGATACACTATCCAGGGACCACTGTAAATAATGATACACTGCCCAGGGACCACTCTAAATAATGATATACTACCCAGGGACCACTGTGAATAATGATATCTCGCCCAGAGACCACAGTAAATAATGACAGATTACCCAGGAACCACTGTAAATAATGATATTCTAACCAGGGACTATTGTAAATACTGATATACTACATAGGGACCACTGTAAATAATGGTACACTATGCAGGGCCATTGTAATTAATGTATAATGACGACCGGCGACTGTAAATAATGACATACTGCCCAGGGGCCACTGTCACTAATGCAATACTAGCCAGTGACAACTGTAAATAATGACACCTACCCAAGACCACTCTAAATAATGGTATACTACCCAAGACCACTGTAAATAATGGTATACTACCCAGGGACGAGTGTAGATAATGATATACTATCCCGGGACCACTCTAAATAATGGTATACTACTCAGCAACCACTGTAAATAATAATACACTACCCAGGGACCACTGTAAACAATGACATTCTACCCAGGGAGAACGAGAAATAATGATATGCTACGTAGTGACCACTGTAAACAATGGTATACTACCCAGGGACCACTGTAAATAATTATATACTACTCCTGGGCCACTGTAAACAATGGTATACTACCCAGGGAACACTGCAAATAACGATATGCCACAGAGGTATCTCTGTAAATAATGATAAACTGTCTAGGGACCACTGTAAGTAATGATATACGGCCCAGGGACCAATGTACATAATGAGAGACTGCCCAGGGACCAATGTACATAATGAGAGACTGCCCAGGGACCAATGTACATAATGAGAGACTGCCCAGGGACCACTGTAAATAATGTTATACTACCCAGGAACCACTACAAATAATGATATACTGCCCAGGGACCACTGTAAATAATGGTATACAATACAGGGACCACTGTAAAGAATGATATGCCTACCAGGGCCCAATGTAAGTAATGAAATTCTACCCAGGGACCACTGTAAATAATGTCATAATGCCCAGGGACCACTGTAAATAATGATATACTATCCAGGGACCACTGTGAATAATGACATACTGTCCAGGAACCACTGTAAATAATGAGAATTCTGCCCAGGGCCCACTGTAAATAATGATATACTTTCCAGTGTCCAAAGTAAATAATGACAGTTTACCCAGGCAACACCGTAAATAATGATATTCTAACCAGCGACCAGTGTAAATAATGATATTCTAACCAGGGACCATTGTAACTATTGATATCCGACATAGGGGCCACTGTAAATAATGAAATACTGCCCAGGGACCACTGTCACTAATGCAATACTAGCAGTGACAACTGTAAATGATGACACCTACCGAAAGCCACTCTAAATAATGATATACTACCCAGGGACCAGTGTAAATAATGAGATACTACACAGGGACGACTGCAAATGATGATTTACGAACCAGGGACCACGGTATATAATGTTATTCTACCCAGGGACTACTGTGCATAATGATATGCGAACCAAAGACAACGTTAAATAATGATATACTAACCAGGCACCATGGTAATTAATTACATACTAACCAGGGACCACTATGAATAATGATATTGAGCCCAGAGACCACAGTAAGTAATGATATACTACACAGGGACCACTGTAAATAATGAGAGATTGCCCAGGGACCTCTGTCAATAATGATATATTGCCCAGAGACTACTATAAATAATGATTTCCTACACAGTGACCACTGTAAATAATGGTATACAACCCAGGGACCACTGTAAATAATCGCATAATACCCAGGGGCCTCTGTAAACAATGATATACTACACATGGACCACTGTAAATATTGATATACAGCCCAGGGACCACTGTAAATCATTATATACTACCCAGGGACCACTGTAAATAACAAATATACTACGCTGGGGCCATTGTAAAAAACGATATACTATACAGGGAAATCTGCAAATAATGATATACTACTCAGGGACTGCTGCAAATAACGATATTCCACCCAGGGAACACTGTAAATAATGATATACGACTCTGTGACCACTGTAAATAATGATACACTATCCAGTGAGATCTGTAAACAACGATATCCTGCACAGGGACCACTGTAAATAAAGAAAAATGGCCAAGGACCACTGCAAATAGTGATATACTACCCAGTGACCAGTGTAAATAATGTAATTCTACACCGAGACCACTTTAAATAATAATATTCTACACAGGGACCACTGTAAATTATGAAATTCTGCCCAAGGACCACTGTAAATAATGATATTCCTTCCAGGAACCACCGAAATAACGATATTCTACACAGGGAACACTGTAAATAATGATATACTAACCATTGACCACTGTAAATAACCATATTCTACCCAGGGAGCACTGTAAAGAATGATATACTACACAGGCCCCACTGTAAATTAAAATATACTACCCAGGGACCACGGTAAATAATGATATACTACCCAGTGACCACTGTAAATAATCACATACTATCCAGGGACCACTGTAAATAGTGATTTATTATATTATTATTATTTTTTATAAAAACATTTAATTTAGTTGTTAGCCAGATCTTGGTTGAAAGTTAGAGGAATGGCAGGGAAGGGAGTCCAATGTTCCTCCTGCAGGATGTTTGAGGTGAGGGATGCAGTTAGTGTCCCTGCTGATTTTACCTGCAGGAAGTGCTGCCATCTCCAGCTCCCCCAAGACCGAGTTAGGGAACTGGAGCTGGAGTTGGAAGAACTTCTGATCATTCGGGAGGCAGAAGGGGTCATAGATAGCAGCTTCAGGGAATTAGTTACACCAAAGATTGGAGATAGGTGGGTAACTGTAAGAGGGACTGGGAAAACACAGTCAGTGCAGGGATCCCCTGCGGTCGTTCCCCTGAGAAACAAGTATACCGCTTTGTATACTTGTGGGGGGGGGGACTTACCAGGGGTAAGCCATGGGGTACGGGCCTCTGGCACGGAGTCTGTCCCTGTTGCTCAGAAGAGAAGGGGGGAGAGGAGCAGAACATTAGTAATTGGGGACTCTATAGTCAGGGGCACAGATAGGAGATTTTGTGGGAGCATGAGAGACTCACGTTTGGTATGTTGCCTCCCAGGTGCAAGGGTACGTGATGTCTCGGATCGTGTTTTCCGGGTCCTTAGGGGGGAGGGGGAGCAGCCCCAAGTCGTGGTCCACATTGGCACGAACGACATAGGTAGGACAGGGGACAAGGATGTCAGGCAGGCTTTCAGGGAGCTAGGATGGAAGCTCAGAACTAGAACAGAGTTGTTATCTCTGGGTTGTTGCCCGTGCCACGTGATAGTGAGATGAGGAATAGGGAGAGAGAGCATTTAAACACGTGGCTACAGGGATGGTGCAGGCGGGAGGGATTCAGATTTCTGGATAACTGGGGCTCTTTCTGGGGAAGGTGGGACCTCTACAGACAGGATGGTCTACATCTGAACCTGAGGGGCACAAATATCCAGGGGGGGGGGGGAGATTTGTTAGTGCTCTTTGGGGGGTTTAAACTAATGCAGCAGGGGCATGGGAACCTGGATTGTAGTTTTAGGATAAGGGATAATGAGAGTATAGGGGTCAGGAGCACAGATTTGACGTCGCAGGAGGGGGCCAGTGTTCAGGAAGGTGGTTTGAAGTGTGTCTACTTCAATGCCAGGAGTATACGAAACAAAGTAGGGGAACTGGCAGCATGGGTTGGTACCTGGGACTTCGATGTTGTGGCCATTTCGGAGACATGGATAGAGCAGGGACAGGAATGGATGTTGCAGGTTCCGGGGTTTAGGTGTTTTAGTAAGCTCAGAGAAGGAGGCAAAAGAGGGGGAGGTGTGGCGCTGCTAGTCAAGAACAGTATTAGGTGGCGGAGAGGATGCTAGATGGGGACTCCTCTTCCGTGGTAGTATGGGCTGAAGTTAGAAACAGGAAAGGAAAGGTCACCCTGTTGGGAGTTTTTTATAGGCCTCCTAATAGTTCTAGGGATGTAGAGGAAAGGATGGCGAAGATGATTCTGGATAAGAGCGAAAGTAACAGGGTAGTTATTATGGGAGAATTTAACTTTCCAAATATTGACTGGAAAAGATATAGTTCGAGTACAATAGATGGGTCGCTTTTTGTACAGTGTGTGCAGGAGGGTTTCCTGAAACAATATGTTGACAGGCCAACAAGAGGCGAGGCCACGTTGGATTTGGTTTTGGGTAATGAACCAGGCCAGGTGTTGGGTTTGGAGGTAGGAGAGCACTTTGGGGACAGTGACCACAATTCGTTGACGTTTACGTTAATGATGAAAAGGGATAAGTATACACCATAGGGCAAGAGTTATAGCTGGGGGAAGGGCAATTATGATGCCATTAGACGTGACTTGGGGGCGATAAGGTGGAGAAGTAGGCTGCAAGTGTTGGGCACACTGGATAAGTGGAGCTTGTTCAAGGATCAGCTACTGCGTGTTCTTGATAAGTATGTACCGGTCAGGCAGGGAGGAAGGCATCGAGCGAGGGAACCGTGGTTTACCAAGGAAGTGGAATCTCTTGTTAAGAGGAAGAAGGAGGCCTATGTGAAGATGAGGTGTGACGTTTCAGTTGGGGCGATGGATAGTTACAAGGTAGCGAGGAAGGATCTAAAGAGAGAGCTAAGAAGAGCAAGGAGGGGACATGAGAAGTATTTGGCAGGAAGGATCAAGGAAAACCCAAAAGCTTTCTATAGGTATGTCAGGAATAAGCGAATGACTAGGGAAAGAGTAGGACCAGTCAAGGACAGGGATGGGAAATTGTGTGTGGAGTCTGAGGAGATAGGCGAGATACTAAATGAATATTTTTCGTCAGTATTCACTCAGGAAAAAGATAATGTTGTGGAGGAGAATGCTGAGCCCCAGGCTAATAGAATAGATGGCATTGAGGTACGTAGGGAAGAGGTGTTGGCAATTCTGGACAGGCTAAAAATAGATAAGTCCCCGGGACCTGATGGGATTTATCCTAGGATTCTCTGGGAGGCCAGGGAAGAGATTGCTGGACCTTTGGCTTTGATTTTTATGTCATCATTGGCTACAGAAATAGTGCCAGAGGACTGGAGGACAGCAAATGTGGTCCCTTTGTTCAAAAAGGGGAGCAGAGACAACCCCGGCAACTATTGACCGGTGAGCCTCACGTCTGTAGTGGGTAAAGTCTTGGAGGGGATTATAAGAGACAAGATTTATAATCATCTAGATAGGAATAATATGATCAGGGATAGTCAGCATGGCTTTGTGAAGGTTAGGTCATGCCTCACAAACCGTATTGAGTTCTTTGAGAAGGTGACTGAACAGGTAGATGAGGGTAGAGCAGTTGATGTGGTGTATATGGATTTCAGCAAAGCGTTTGATAAGGTTCCCCACGGTAGGCTATTGCAGAAAATACGGAGGCTGGGGATTGAGGGTGATTTAGAGATGTGGATCAGAAATTGGCTCGCTGAAAGAAGACAGAGGGTGGTGGTTGATGGGAAATGTTCAGAATGGAGTTCAGTTCCAAGTGGCGTACCACAAGGATCTGTTCTGGGGCCATTGCTGTTTGTCATTTTTATCAATGACCTAGAGGAAGGCGCAAAAGTGTGGGTGAGTAAATTTGCAGACGATATTAAAGTCGGTGGTGTTGTCGATAGTGTGGAAGGATGTAGCAGGTTACAGAGGGATATAGATAAGCTGCAGAGCAGGGCTGAGAGGTGGCAAATGGAGTTTAATGTAGAGAAGTGTGAGGTGATTCACTTTGGAAGGAATAACAGGAATGCGGAATATTTGGCTAATGGTAAAGTTCTTGAAAGTGTGGATGAGCAGAGGGATCTAGGTGTCCATGTACATAGATCCCTGAAAGTTGCCACCCAGGTTGATAGGGTTGTGAAGAAGGCCTATGGAGTGTTGGCCTTTATTGGTAGAGGGATTGAGTTCCGGAGTCGGGAGGTCATGTTGCAGCTGTACAGAACTCCGGTACGGCCGTATTTGGAGTATTGCGTACAGTTCTGGTCACCGCATTATAGGAAGGACGTGGAGGCTTTGGAGCGGGTGCAGAGGGGATTTACCAGGATGTTGCCTGGTATGGAGGGAAAATCTTATGAGGAAAGGCTAATGGACTTGAGGTTGTTTTCGTTGGAGAGAAGAAGGTTAAGAGGAGACTTAATAGAGGCATACAAAATGATCAGGGGGTTGGATAGGGTGGACAGTGAGAGCCTTCTCCCGCGGATGGAAATGGTTGGCACTAGGGGACATAACTTTAAACTGAGGGGTAATAGATATAGGACAGAGGTCAGAGGTAGGTTCTTTACGCAAAGAGTAGTGAGGCCGTGGAATGCCCTACCTGCTACAGTAGTGAACTCGCCAACATTGAGGGCATTTAAAAGTTTATTTGGTAAACATATGGATGATAATGGCATAGTGTAGGTTAGATGGCTTTTGTTTCGGTGCAACATCGTGGGCCGAAGGGCCTGTACTGCGCTGTATTGTTCTATGTTCTATGTTCTATATACTACCCAGGGACCACTGTAAATAATGATATTCTTCCCAGGGACAACTGTAAATAATGATATTCATCCCTGCGACCACTGTAAATAATGAAATGCTACCCAGGGACAGCTGCAAATATATATACTATAGATGGACCACTGTAAATAATGATATACTGCACAGGGACTACTGTAAATAATAATATACTACAGAGGGTCCACTGTAAATAATTTTATACTCCCCAGGGATCACTGTAAATAATGATATACTGCCCAGGAGCCACTGTAACTAATGAGAGTCTACCCAGGAACCGCTGTAAATGATGGAATACTATCCAGGGACCACTGAAAATAATGATATGCTAACCTGGGACCACTGTAAATAATATTCTACAGAGAGACCACTGTAAATAATGATATACTAGAGAGGGATCACTGTAAATAATGATATACTGTACAGGGACTACTGTAGATAATGATTTCCTACCGGTACCACTGTAAATAATCATATACTGCCCAGGAACCACTGTAAATAATGTTCTTCTCCTCATGGACCACTGTAAATAATGGGATGCTGCCCAGGAACCACAGTAAATCATGGTATACAATACAGGGACCACTGTAAATAATGATATGCTACCATGGCCCAATGTAAGGAATGAGATTCTACCCAGGGATCACGGTAAATAATGTCATAATGCCCAGGGACCACTGTAAATAATGATACACTGCCCAGGGACCACTGCATAAAATGATATACTACCCAGGACCACTGTAAATAATGATATACTGCCTTGGGACCACTGTAAATAATGATATACTGCCCAGGGACCACTGTAAATAATGATATTGTGTGCAGGGACCACTGTAAATAATTATATTCTACCCAGGGACCACTGTACATAATGATATACTGCCCAGGGACCACTGTAAATAACGATATACTACCCAGCGACCAGTGTGAATAAAAATATTCTACCCAGGGACCACTGTATATAATGATATACTACCCACGGACTACTGTAAATTATTCCCTGGAACTACTGTAACAAATGGGGAGAGTTTCTAGAACACGCAAGACGATTCTCCAATGAGGGGCAGGTGGGTGGCCTGATCCTGCCGAATCTTCTGATGTATCACTGGGCAGCCAGCGGGGAGAGGGTGAAGGGATGTCGAAGGGAGGTGGATTGGGTTTGGATGGAGGAGGCCTCCTGCGCGGGTAACTCTCCCTGCGCGCAGACTACCAGGTCACTCCCGGCCAACCCACACACACAGTACCCCGCGCTTGGGCGGTTGTGGGCGAGCTTGGTGTCCGCCCCCGGGCCGATTCACAAGGCAGGCCGCTTCTGGGAGCTTCCCGGATGGGGTGGAACGGCAACTCCACGCCCATCGCTCCTGGTCCCGGAGAGAAGAGGAGAGGACCGGTTTCGGAATACCGCGACCAGTTGAGATTCAGGTCAGCGGTCGAGCTGCGGAGATGCTGCTGGATTGCGAGGTTTGCTGTCGGCGGTTGTGAGTTTGCCCACTGGAGGACGAAGGAATGGAGGAAGGATGGCAGCTGGATAGGCTGCTGGAAGCGGCAGGTCGGGACCGGGAGTGGATACCCGACGGGCGGCCCGCGGCCTGCAGCCCGGGGTGGGTTGCTGCCGTTCCTGGTGTCTCTGAGGGAATCGGCCCCATTGGACGCCCTGTGGGCGGTCGGGACTGACTCTGGGACTTTCTTCCCCATTGTTGACTGTTGCCTACATTGGAGGACTTTGAGGACATGTTGTTCCTTGTGAATTTCGGCGAAAGCTCCGGGGTCACGACATGGAACGTGTAAATTGATGGACTTTTTAAGGACTTTTTCTCGTTTTATTTGTGTACTAAGGGATTTGTTTTCTTTTTGAACCTAGGACAGACAACTCATTTTGGTTTTCTTTGAAATGTTACTTAATATTGGTGTTAGAATGCTAATTGGTGCGAAACTGCTCTGCCTCCGAATGGTCCCGTGCCTTTGGGCGGGGTCCAGGAGGGGGACGCTCTCTCTCCTCCGCTGTGCCCGGGTCTGGCACTCCGGTGGTCTGTGCTCTTAGCGAGATGGGGCCTTTCCTCCCGTGTGTCGGCTGCAGGGCGGGGTGGACGGGGATGGGTGAGCGGGAATTAGTGTTCGGTGATTGATTCCACCTTGTTAATCTTTTTGGGGGTGAATGGAGGCCTGGTGCCTGGTGATTGGGTTTGATATGACACTGTTAAAATGTATCGAGGTAAAATGTATCGAGGCCCTGCGGGTCATATTTGTTCCGAAGCGGCCGTATTGTATCGGGGCCTTGTGCCTCGCGACTGCTTGTCTTGTGTTTAGAGGTCGTCACCTTGAAATGTACCTGTGTCTTGTGGTTTTTATTTTTGGTTTTTGTTCCCTCTTTTTTTTTTGGAATGGTCGTATGGCTTCGAGGCCTTGTGCCTCACGATTGTTCGTGTTATGTGACTGTTCGATTGTTACTTGAACTATGCGTAGGGCCTGTGCCTTGCGGCTGGTTGTGATAAGTGACTGGTTAATTGGTATCTGGAAACGTATTTGGGCCCTGTGCCTCGCAGCTGTTTGTGTTGTGACTGTTTGATCGTTAATTTGAACGTTAATTTTAAGTGTAATGAGGCCTGGAGCCTTGTAAATTGTCTTTGTTGTAACTGACGACAATAAAATAGATCAAGACAGCGGTCGAGCTGCGGAGACGCTGCTTCGGACTGCAAGGTTTGCTGTCGGCGGTTTGAATTTGCGGAATGGAGGAAGGAGGGCAGCTGGATATGCTGCTGGAAGCGGCGGGTTGGAGCCGGGATTGGAGACCCGGCGGGCGGCCCGCGGCCTGCAGCCCGGGGTGGGTTGCTGCCGTTCCTGGTGTTTCTGTGGGTTCGGCCCCCTTGGACAGTTGGGACTGACTCTGGGACTTTCTTTCCCATTGTTGACTGTTGCCTCCATTGGAGCGACTCTGGCCGTTGCCATTGGAGGACTTTGAGGACAAGTTGCTTCTTCTGAATTTCGGCTAAAGCTCCTGGGCCGGGGTCACGACATGGAACGTGTAAATTGATGGACTTTTTATGGACTTTTTTGTGTACTAATGGATTTTGTTTTTATTTTTGAGTCCAGTACATACCACTCATTTTTGTTCTCTGAAATGTTATTTAATACTGTTGTTTAGAATGTTAAACTAATGTGAAACTGCTCTGCCTCCGAATGGTCCCGTGCCTCTGGGCGGGGTCCAGGAAGGGGGACTCTCTCCTCTGCCGTACCCGGCTCTGGCTCTCTCCGGTGGTCTGTGCTCTTAGCGAGGAGGGGCCTTTCCTCCGGTGTGTCGGCTGCCGGGCGGGGCGGAGGGGGGTGGGTGAGCGGGGATTGGACTAGCTGCTTGCTGGCTTTCTGGCAAGTGGCTGAGCACGGTTGTTACAAGTTTTGACTGCGAACCCCTTGGGTAACGGGGTGATTACACACCTTTCCGGGTGGTTTCTTGTGTTTAGTGGGTGTTTTCGACATGATATTGGTTATTGTTGTATGACTGCACTGTTGTCGAATTGTTTGTGTTGTAAGATTCGGTTGGGTTATTCTCGTTTGCTCTGATTGCGTCGTTGGACCGCCCAGCTTACCAACGGCCCCTTGCCGTTTGAGTGGGTTTCCACGGTTCCATGATTGAGAGCGCCTTTCTCATCTACCACGCCCAGATGTGACTTTCCGGCGGTCTGTGCTCCTTGCGGAGGGAGCCTTTCATCCGATGTGTAGACTGCCGGGCTGGGTTGGGGGGGGGGGGGGGGGGGGCAGCAGAAGTAGGGGTTGAACGAAGCAGCCACTTGCTGGACCTTTCTGGCGGGCGGCTTGGGGCCGTCGTTTGCGTTGAACTGGGGACCCCTTCCTTAGATGGTGACGAACAGGGGGTGGTTGAGTGTGCCCATGGGCGGTCACCGCCATCAGTAAATGTTTCTTTTCTGTCGGTTTTGTTTGTTTTGTCTGAGTGGGTGGATTTCTGGCAGTGTTTTTCGTATCTCGTAAAGGTTCTTTTCTTGTTATATCATGGTTGAAATGTGTCACATTGTGTTCGGTGATTGATTTTACCCTGTTAATCTTTTAAAGGTGAATTAAGGCCTGGTGCCTGGTGATTGGTTTTGATATGTCACTGTTAAGATGTATTGAAGCCCTGTGGGTCATATTTGTTCTGAAGCGGCCGTATTGTATCGGGGCCTTGTGCCTCGCGACTGTTTGTGTTGTGTCTGTTCGATTGTTACTTTGAACTATGCTTAGGGCCTGTGCCTTGCGGCTGGTTATGTTCAGTGATTGTTACAAAGTTACTGTGAAATGTAATTGGGCCTTGTGCCGTGCAGCTGTTTGTGTTAAGTGACTGTTTGATCGTCAATTTGAAGTGTAATGAGGCCTGGAGCCTTCAAAATTGTCTTTGTTGTAACTGTGACCACAAAATATTGACAACACTCCATTAAATATCTTTTGTTTTCTCTCCAAGGTTCTCACATCCTTTTGTATATTTAGTGACAGAAGGAGAAGCAATTCCTCAGCTATGGCCCTATCTATAAACCTGGTTATAACTCTACTGGCAAAGTATTAGAAAGTGGGATTCAAATTCTCAGGTGGTTGTTTTTGTCCTGCCCAGTCCAGATGGGCCGAATGGCCTTTCTGTGCTCTGGACAACGATGACTCTCTGATCCTAACATCCTTCTTTTAGGAGTCTCCGCCTCTATTGATCAAGTTAAATATCTTCTGAGGTTTTTCCAATCTTAGCACCATGACCTTCCAGTGCAAAGTGTGGACATGTACCCGCTCCCTTCCTGTACACTTTTTAAACTTGTCCCGTTTCCTGTCCTCAGCCCTCCTCCCTAATGCATCACACACACGACAGTGATTTAAATTTACTTTCCCCGTGACTCTCCCTTTCACAGATCTGGGAACATGCTGCTGATGATTGCTGCTACCCTGCTCACTGTGTCATTGCTGAGTGTCTGTCATTTGTGAATGATTAAATTCTTTCCATTGAAGCCTATTTCAGTGAATTGTATCTTGAAGAGCAATTGTCCTCATGTGGACCCCGAGTGAACATCAATGTCTCCTCCCCTCCTGTCTGAATAACTATCATTCACCGCTTCTCTCTGCTTTCTGTTTCTTAGCCAATATCACATTCTCACTGTCACAGACCCTTTAATCCACGGCTTTGGGACTCGACAACAACTCTAATAAATGACATTTGATCACTATGTCCCAGTACATAAATGCATATCAGTTCCCTCATTAAATCCTCCAGTTATTTTGAAATATAACTGCAATAACAACATGCGATGTGATTTCCCACGAATATCGCCGTGTTTCTGGTCACATAACACCATTTCCTCGCGAAGGAGCAATATTCCTGTTGCCCAGTCTGACCCCTAGAAATGTCCTGGTGACTAACATTATACTGACTGCTCTGTCACTCCAGGGTTTATCCCTCTCTCTCCTTTTTATAAACAGGATGGGACATTGAAAATGCCCCAGTCCCCTGGAACCACTCGGATATCAATGAGGATTGAATATCAGGGTCAGTGTGTCCACTATTTCCACACCCCATCCCTCAGTCACTGTCACACAGCCAATCCAGACCCGGTTAATCTTCTATTTCATTGTGATATAAAACGTTTTGGATTGAAAGGGGTTAACTGAGCCTGTTTGTTTAGTAACTTGTGATTAATGTCAGTCTCTATGGATCTAACCGGGTCACTGGAGGGTTTATCTCTGCTATTAATAAGCGATTCCTTTCATTGTGTTATCCCAAACCGTCAGCGGGAGCGTCAATTCCAACACTGCCAGAGATCAGCGGCTCCAGAGAGACCGAGAGGAGGGAGCAGAATCTGGGAACTACCCACAGGGACGTTACAGCAATGGATCAGATTCTGGGAACTACCCACAGGAACGTTACAGCAATGGATCAGAATCAGGGAACTACCCACAGGAACGTTACAGCAATGGATCAGAATCTGGGAACTATCCACAGCAACGTTACAGCAATGGACAGGAGTTTATCCTGGGGTATTTACTATATGTCTCTCCAGTCTTTACCAGAGCGGATCCGCGGCGCACTGATGATAATTCAAGCGGGTTACTATCCCCTCCTGGCTGTTGTCGGTGTGTCTGGTAAGTCTCCCTGTCCAGTTATTTATTGTATAAACCACTTTAAGTGTCTTATTGCTCTCTTCAGTTGCATCTAGGAAAGATTGAATCCACGTTCTTCAGTTCAGAAGTTTATAAGTTCATAAGGTCCAGGAGCAGAATGAGGCTATTTGGCCCCTCGCGTCTGCTCCGTCATTCGGTCTTGGCTGATCTCATCCTCAGCTTAACGCCGCCGTCCTGCCCATTCTCCAAAATTCTCAACCCATTCCCAATTCCAAATCTATATAACTGCTCCTTAAATTTACTCACTGTCCCAGCATGCACCTCACTCTGGATAGCGAATTCCACAGGTTCACATCCCATTGGGAGAAGTAGTTTCTCCTCAGCTCTGATTTCCATTTGCTGCCTGTTATCCTGAGATTCTGACCTCTCGATCTAGAACGCCCCACAAGAGGAAGCATCCGCTCCACTTCCTCTTTACCCACACCTTTTATCATCTTATAAACCACAATTGGATCTCTACTCCTTCTTAACAACTCTCTTGATAAGACAAAGCCCTCATCTCTGAGATCAGTCTAGTCACCCTCCTCTGAACTGCCTCTAAAGCCACTACATCTTTCCTCAAATCAGGGGCCAGAACTGTGCAATACTCCAGGTGCGGTCTGACCAACATCTGGAATAGTGAAAATAACACATCCCCATCTTGAAGCTCTGTGCCTTTAGCTATAAATATCAACATCGATTCCAGTCACTGAGGTTATTCCCTATCCAGTGGCTCCACTCGCTCTCTGGTTAATATCGGAGGCTGTTCACAATCCCTGCTCTCCCTTTGACAGTAAAGTTATTATAGGCAGATGCTCTCTCCATTCCCAATCCTCTTCACTTGCCATCGCCACCTCTGCTTCATCTCAGCTGCAGAATAAATCATCATCTGCGCCTTTGGATTAGTCGAGTGTGGATTTAACAATGATATTCTGTCACACAATTTCTGATACAAATCTTCATGAAGCGCAGCTAATCTCCAACTCGGCTGCCATATCCTAACCCTCACCCAACCCCAGTCACCTATCATCCCTGTGCTCACTGCTGTAGATTGGTTCCCAGTCTGGGTCCTAACCCTCACTCAATCCCAGTCCCCTATCATCCCTGTGCTCATTGCTGTAGATTGGTTCCCAGTCTGGGTCCTAACACTCACCAAATTCCAGTCACCTGTCATACCTGTGCTCACTGATGTAGATTGGTTCCCAGTCTGGGAGCATCCCACAATCTGAATTCTCATTCAGTGATTCAAATTCTCCACAGTCTCACTCATCAAATTAGATCAAGCACAGGTCCATATTCAATGAATGTGGAAATGAGTTATTTTTCAATACTTTTACAATTCTGTTATTGGGAGGTGAGTGAAGAGGCTGAGGATGGGTTTCTGCAGGTTGTGTTATTGGGAGGTGAGTGAAGGTGCTGAGGATGGGTTTCTGCAGGTTGTGTTATTGGAAGCTGAGTGGAGATGCTCAGGATCGGTTTCAGCAAATTGTGTTATTGGGCGGTGAGTGGAAATGCTGAGTATGGGTTTCTGCAGGTTGTGTTATTGGGAGGTGAGTGCAGATGCTGAGGATGGGGTTCTGCAGGGTGTGTTATTGCAAGGTTAGTGAAGATGCTGAGGATGGGTTTCTGCAGCTTGTGTTATTGGGAGGTTAGTGGAGATGTTGAGGATGGGGTTCTGCCGATTGTGCTTTTCGGGGGTTAGTGAAGATGCTGAGGATGGGTTTCTGCAGGTTGTGATATTGGAAGGTTAGTGAAGATGCTGAGGACGGGTTTCTGCAGGTTGTGTTATTGGAAGGAGAGTGAAAATGCTGAGGATGGGTTTCTGCAGGTTGTGTTATTGGAAGGTTAGTGAAGATGCTGAGGAGGGGTTTCTGCATGTTGTGTTATTGGGAGGTGAGTCAAGATGCCGAGGATGGTTTATAGTCGCTTGCGTTTTTGGGAGGTGATTGGAGATGCTGAGGATGGGTTTCTGCAGGTTGTGTTATTGCAAGGTTAGTGAAGACGCTGAGGATGGGTTTCTGCAGGTTGTGTTATTGGGAGGTTAGTGGAGATGTTGAGGATGGGGTTCTGCCGATTGTGCTTTTCGGGGGTTAGTGAAGATGCTGAGGGTGGGTTTCTGCAGGTTGTGTTATTGGAAGGAGAGTGAAAATGCTGAGGAGGGGTTTCTGCATGTTGTGTTATTGGGAGGTGAGTCAAGATGCCGAGGATGGTTTATAGTCGCTTGCGTTTTTGGGAGGTGATTGGAGAGGCTGAGGATGGGTTTCTGCAGGTTGTGTTATTGGGAGGTGAGTGGAAATGCTGAGGATGGGGTTCTGCAGGGTGTGTTATTGGAATGTTAGTGAAGATGCTAAGAATCGGTTTCAACAGGTTGTGTTATTGGGAGGTGAGTGGAGATGCCGAGGATGGGTTTCTGCAGGTTGTGCAATTGGAAGCTTTGTGAAGATGCTGAGGATGGGTTTCAGCAGGTTGTGTTATTGGGAGGTTAGTGAAGGTGCTGAGGATGGGTTTCTGCAGGTTGTGGTATTGGGAGGTGAGTGGCTGAGGATGGGTTTCTGCAGGTTGTGTTATTGGAAGGTTAGTGGAGAAGCTGAGGAAGGGTTTCTGCAGGTTGTGTTTTTGGGAGGTGAGTGGAGAAGCTGAGGATGGGTTTCTGCAGGTTGTGTTATTGGAAGGTGAGTGGAGATGCTGAGGATGGGTTTCTGCATGTTGTGTTCTTGGAAGGTGAGTGAAGATGCTGAGGATGGGTTTCTGCAGGTTGTGTTATTGGAAGGTTAGTGGAGATGCTGAGGATGGGTTTCTGCAGGTTGTGTTATTGGGAGGTGAGTGAAGATGCTGAGGATGGGTTTCTGCAGGTTGTGATATTGAGAGGTGTGTGAAAAGGCTGAGGATGGGTTTCTGCTGGTTGTGTTAGTGGGACGTGAGTGGCGATGCTGAGGAAGTGTTTCTACACGTTGTGTTACTGGGAGGTGAGTGAAGATGCTGAGGATGGGTTTCTGCAGGTTGTGTTATTGGGAGGTGAGTGGAATGCGGAAGATGGGTTTCTGCCGGTTGTGTTATTGAAAGGTGAGTGAAGATGCTGAGGATGGTTTTCTGCAGGTTGTGTTATTGGGAGGTGAGTGAAGATGCTGAGGATGGGTTTCTGCAGGTCGAGTTATTGGAAGCAGAGTGGAGATGCTGAGGATGGGTTTCTGCAGGTTGTGTTTTTGGAAGGTGAGTGAAGATGCTGAGGATGGGTTTCTGCAGGTTATGTTATTGGAAGGTTTGTGAAGATGCTGAGGCTGGGTTTCTGCCGGTTGTGTTATTGGAAGGTGAGTGGAGATACTGAGGATGGGTTTCTGCAGGTCGAGTTATTGGAAGGTTAGTGAAGATGCTGAGGATTGGTTTTTGCAGGTTGTGTTATTGGAAGGTGAGTGAAGATGCTGAGGATGTGTTTCTGCAAGTTGTGTTATTGGCAGGTGAGTGGAAATGCTGAGGATGGGTTTCTGCAGGTTGTGGTATTGGGAGGTGAGTGAAGATGCTGAGGACGGGCTTCTGCAGGCTGTGTTATTGGGAGGTGAGTAGAGATGCTGAGGATGAGTTTCTGCAGGTTGTGTTCTTGAAGGTTTGTGAAGATGCTGAGGATGGGTTTCTGCAGGTTGTGTCATTGGAAGGTGAGTCAAGATGTCCAGGATTGTTTTCAGCAGCTTGCGATTTTGAGAGCTGAGTGGAGATCCTCAGGATGGGTTTCTGCAGGTTTTATTATTGGGAGGTTAGTGAAGGCGCAGAGGATGGGTATCTGCAGGTTGTGCTTTTGGGAGGTGAGTGAAGATGCTGAGGATGGGTTTCTGCAGGTTGTGCTTTTGGGAGGTGAGTGAAGAGACTGGGGATGGGTTTCTGCAGGTTGTGTTATTGAAAGGTTTGTGGAGATGCTGAGGATGGGTTTCTGCAGGTTGTGTTATTGGAAGGTTAGTGGAGAAGCTAAGGATGGGTTTCTGCAGTTTATGTTATTGGGAGGTGAGTGGAGATGCTGAGGATGGGTTTCTGCGGGTTGTGTTATTGGGAGGTGAGTGGAAATGCTGAGGATGGGGTTCTGCAGGGTGTGTTATTGGAAGGTTAGTGGAGATGCTGAGGATGGGTTTCTGCAGGTTGTGATATTGAGAGGTGTGTGAAAAGGCTGAGGATGGGTTTCTGCTGGTTGTGTTAGTGGGACGTGAGTGGCGATGCTGAGGATGGGTTTCTACGCGTTGTGTTACTGGGAGGTTACTGAAGATGCTGAGGATGGGTTTCTGCATGATGTGGTATTGGGAGCTGAGTGGAAATGCTGAGGATGGGTTTCTGCAGGTTGTGTTATTAGGAGCTGAGTGGAGATGCTCCCCATGGGTTTCTGCAGGTTGTGTTACTGGGAGGTTAGTGAAGGCGCAGAGGATGGGTATCTGCACGTTGTGCTTTTGGGAGGTTAGTGAAGATGCTGAGGGTGGGTTTCTGCAAGTTGTGATATTGGGAGGTGTGTGAAAAGGCTGAGGATGGGTTTCAGCAGGTTGTGGTATTGGGAGGTGAGTGGAGATGCTGAGGATGGGTTTCTGCAGGTTGTGTTATTGGGAGGTAAGTGGAGATGCTGAGGATTGATTTCAGCAGGTTGTGGTATTGGGAGGAGCGTGGAGATGCTGAGGATGGGTTTCTGCAGGTTGTGTTATTGGGAGGTTAGTAGAGATGATGAGGATGGGTTTCTGCAGGTTGTGTTATTGGTAGGTGATTCGAGATGCTGAGGTTGAGTTTCTGCAGGTTGTGTTATTGGAAGTTGAATGGAGATGCTGAGGATGGGTTTCAGCAGATGTGTTATTGGGAGGTGAGTGGAGATGCTGAGGATGGGTTTCTGCAGGTTGTGTTGTTGGGAGGTGAGTGAAGATGCTGTGAATGGGTTTCTGCAGGTTGTGTTACTGGAAGGTGAGTGACGATGCTGAGGATGGCTTTCAGCAGGTTGTGTTTTGTGGAGGTTAGTGAAGATGCTGAGGATAGATTTCTGCAGGTGGTGCTATTGGAAGGTTTGTGAAGATTCTGAAGATGGGGTTCTGCAGGTTGTGTTATTGGGAGGTGAGTCAAGTTGCCGAGGATGGGTTTCTGCATGTTGTGTTATTGGGTCTTGAGTCATGATGCTGAAGATTGGTTTCTGCAGGTTGTTATTGGGAGGTGAGTCAAGATGCCGAGGATGGTTTTCAGAAACCTGCGTTTTTGGGAGGTGAGTGGAGATGCTGAGGATGGGTTTCTGCACATTGTGTTATTGGGAGGTGAGTGGGAATGACGATGGGTTTCTGCAGGTTGTGTTACTGGGAGGTTAGTAGCGATGCTGAGGATGGGTTTCTGCAGGTTGTGTTGTGAGCTGTTGCAGACATTAAGGAAGATTAGATAATTTGGTGACCTGCTCTGAACGAGGCCTGGGGACTGTAGTTACCATGAATGGGGGTCTGGAACATGACCAACAAATGGAGCAAAGGCTGCAGAGAGGGAAGAGCCGAACAGATAGAGGAGAATATTCACGGTACCAGAATGTTGGGGAATAACAAGAACACTTTCCCAACCTACTCCAACCCCAGGAGCAAAGTGTGAGGTAAATCTGATATAACAAGGAGCTGGTTACAGTACTGTGTCACCTCCTTCAGCACGGCCTGGAGCCTGACACCAGGCTGTGGATGGTCCTGTCAAATCTGATATAACAAGGAGCTGGTTACAGAACGGTGTCGCCTACTTCAGCACGGCCTGGAGCCTGACACCAGGCTGTGGATGGTCCTGTCATATCTGATATAACAAGGAGCAGGTTACAGAACGGTGTCGTTTCCTTCAGCACGGCGTGGAGCCTGACACCAAGCTGTGGATGGTCCTGTCAAATCTGATATCACAAGGAGCTGGTTACAGAACGGTGTCGCCTCCTTAAGCACGGCCTGGAGCCTGACACCAGGCTGTGGATGGTCCTGTCAAATCTGATATGACCAAGCATGTGGATGAAGGTAAAGCAGTGCATGTAGTGTACATGGATTTTAGTAAGGCATTTGATAAGGTTCCCCATGGTAGGCTTATGCAGAAAGTAAGGAGGCATGGGATAGTGGGAAATTTGGCCAGTTGGATAATGAACTGGCTAACCGATGGAAGTCAGTGGTGGTGGATGGCAAATATTCAGCCTGGATCCCAGTTACCAGTGGCGTACCGCAGGGATCAGTTCTGGGTCCTCTGCTGTTTGTGATTTTCATTAATGACTTGGATGTGGGAGTTGAAGGGTGGGTCAGTAAATTTTCAGGCGATAGGAAGATTGGTGGAGTTGTGGATTGTAAGGAGGGCTGTTGTCGGCTGCAAAGAGAAATAGATAGGATGCAGAGCTCGACTGAGAAGTGGCAGATGGAGCTTAACCCTGAAAAGTGTGAGGTTGTCCGTTTTGGAAGGACAAATATGAATGCGGAATACAGGGTTAACGGTAGATTTCTTGGCAATGTGGAGGAGCAGAGAGATCTTGGGGTCTATGTCCATACATCTTTCAAAGTTGCCACTCAAGTGGATAGAGCTGTGAAGAAGGCCTATGGTGCTCGCGTTCATTAACAGAGGGATTTAATTTAAGAGCCGTGAGGTGATGATGCAGCTGTACAAAACTTTGGTAAGGCCACATTTGAAGTACTGTGTACAGTTCTGGTCGCCTCATTTTAGGAAGGATGTGGAAGCTTTGGAAAAGGGGCAAAGAAGATTTACCAGGATGTTGCCTGGAATGGAGAGTAGGTATTACGAGGAAATGTTGAGGGTGCTAGGCCTTTTATCATTAGAACGGAGAAGGATGAGGGGCGACTTGATAGAGGTTTATAAGATGATCAGGGGAATAGATAGAGTAGACAGTCAGATACTTTTCCCCCGGGTGGAACAAACCATTACAAGGGGACATAAATTTAAGGTGAAAGGTGGAAGATATAGGAGGGATATCAGAGGTAGGTTCTTTACCCAGAGAGTCGTGGGAGCATGGAATGAGCTGCCTGTGGCTGTAGTTGAGTCGGAAACATTAGGGACCTTCAAGCAGCTATTGGATAGGTACATGGACTACGGTAAAATTATATCGTGTAGATTTATTTGTTTTAAGGGCAGCACGGTAGCATTGTGGATAGCACAATTGCTTCACAGTTTCAGGGTCCCAGGTTCGATTCCGGCTTGGGTCACTGTCTGTGCGGAGTCTGCACGTCCTCCCCGTGTGTGCGTGGGTTTCCTCCGTGTGCTCCGGTTTCCTCCCACAGTCCAAAGATGTGCAGGTTAGGTGAATTGGGCAATGATAAATTGCCCTAAATGTCCAAAATTGCCCTTGGTGTTGGGTGGAGGTGTTGTGTTTGGGTGGGGTGCTCTTTCCAAGAGCCGGTGCAGACTCGGGGGGCCGAATGGCCTCCTGCACTGTAAATTCAATGATAATCTATGATTATACTAGGACAAAGGTTCAGCACACCATCGTGGGCCGAAGGGCCTGTTCTGTGCTGTATTTTCTATTTTCTATGTTCTATAACAACGTGCTGGTTACAGAACGGTGTCGCCTCCTTCAGCACGGCCTGGAGCCTGACACCAGGCTGTGGATGGTCCTGTCGAATCTGATATAACAAGGAGCTGGTTACAGAACGGTGTCGCCTCCTTCAGCACGGCCTGGAGCCTGACACCAGGCTGTGGATGGTCCTGTCAAATCTGAGATAACAAGGAGTAGATTACAGAACGGTGTCGCCTCCTTCAGCACGGCCTGGAGCCTGACACCAAGCTGTGGATGGTCCTGTCAAATCTGATATAACAAGGAGCTGGTTACAGAACGGTGTCGCCTCCTACAGCACGGCCTGGAGCCTGACACCAGGCTGTGGTTGATCCTGTCAGTGGCTGTTAACGTCACAGTTCCATTGTTCGTTTCTGTATACGGTATTTAATAACCCGTCTCAGTAATGGTGACCATGAAACTGTGGTGGTTTAAGGCAACACTGCAGGTGAGAGGGGCGAGATTCAGAAGGGCCCAGGGGGGCAATTTCTTAACTCAGCGGGTAGTGAGTGTCTGGAATGGGCTGCCAGAAGTAGTAGTAGAGGCGGGTACAATTGTGTCTTTTAAAAAGCATTTAGATAGTTAAATGGGTAAGATGGGTATAGAGGGTTATGGGCCAAGTGCGGGCAACTGGGACTAGCTTAATGGTAAAAACTGGGCGGCATGGACTAGTTGGGCCGAAGGGCCTTTTTTCATGCTGTAAACTTATATGATTCTATTCTATAATTCTATTCAGGGGCTCCTTGTATCACACAAAAGGGGGTTATTGAGAACAGTAAAATGGTTAACTACATACAGCACAGAGGTCTCTCAGACAACTTTTAAATTGGGGGCTCCCGAGGCCACACTGCCTGTCCCCTGCACCCAGGGATTAATGAGCAGTTAATGGTTAACTATATACAGTACAGAGGCCTCTGAAACAGTTTTTTATTTGGGGTCTCCCGAGCCCATACTGTCTGTCCCCTGCTCCCAGGGATTATTGTGAGGAAGAAAATGGTTAACTATATACAGCACAGAGGTCTCCGAAACAGCTTTTTAATTGGGGGCTCCCGAGGCCACACTGCATGTCCCCTGCTCCCAGGGAGTATTAAGCAGTAAATGGTTAACTCTATACAGCACAGAGATCTCTGAAACAGCTTTTTAATTGGGGACTCCCGAGGCCACACTGCCTGTCCACTGCTCCCAGGGATTATTGAGCAGTAAATGGTTAACCATATACAGCACAGAGATCTCTGAAACAGCTTTTTCATTGGGGGCTCCCGGAGCCACATTGCCTGTCCCCCGCTCCCAGGGAATTTTGATCAGTAAATGGTTAACTATATATAGGCACAGAGGTCTCAAACAGCTGTTTAATTGGGGGCTCCCGGAACACGCTGCCTGTCCCTGCTCCCAGGGAATATTGAGCAGTAAATGGTTAACTATATACTGGCCCATATGTCTCTGAAACAGCTTTTTAATTGGGGGTTCCCGAGGCCACACTGCCTGTCCCCTGCTCCCAGGGATTATTGATCAGTAAATGGTTAACTATATACAGGCACCGAGGTCTCTGAAACAGCTTTTTAATGGGGGGCTACCGAGGCCACACTGCCTGTCCCCTGCTCCCAGGGAAGATTGAGCAGTCAATGGTTAACTCGAGACAGACCAAGAGGTCCCAGAAAGAGCTTTTTAATTGGGGGCTCCCATTCCACACTCCCTGTCCCCTGCTCCCAGCGGTTATTGAGCAGTAAATGGTTAACTATATACAGCACAGAGGTCACTGAAACAGCTTTTTACTTGAGGGCTCCCGAGGCCACACTGCCTGTCCCCTGCTCCCAGGGATTATTGGGAAGATCATGGTTAACTGTATACAGCACCAAGGTCTCTGAAAAATCTTCTTAATCTTGGGGCTCCCGAGGCCATACTGCCTGTCCCCTGCTCCCAGGGCGTATTGAGCAGTAAATGGTTAACTACATACAGCACAGAGTTCTCAAACAGCTTTTTAATTGTGGGCTCCCAGAGCCACACTGCCTGTCCACTGCTCCCAGGGATTATTGAGCAGTAAATGGTTAACTATATACATGCACAGAGGACTCAGAAACCGCTTTTTAATTGGTGGCTCCCGGACCACACTGCCTGTCTCCTGCTCCCAGTGATTATTGAGAAGTAAATCTTTAACTATATCCAGCACAGAGATCTCTGAAACAGCTTTATAATTGCGGGTCTCTGAGGCCACACTGCCTGTCCCCTGCTCCCTTGGATTAGTGAGCAGCAAATGGTTAACTATATGCAGCACAGAGGTCTTTTTCACAGCTTTTTGAATGGGGGCTCCCGAGGTCACATTGCCTGTCCCCTGCTCCCAGGGATTATTGAGCAGTTAATGGTTAACTATATACAGTACAGAGGACTCTGAAACAGCTTTTTATTTGGGGTCTCCCGAGAGCACACTGCCTGTCCCCTGATCCCAGGGATTATTCAGCAGTAAATGGTTAACTATATACAGCACAGAGGTCTCTGAAACAGCTTTTTAATTGGGGGATCCCGGACCACACTGCCTGTTCCCTACTCCCAGGAATTATTGAGCAGTAAATATTTAACTATAGACAGGCATAGAGGTCTGTGAAACAGCTTTTCAATTGCGGGATCCCGAGGCCACACTGCCTGTCCCCTGCTCCCAGGGATTATTGAGAAATAAATGGATAACTATATACAGGACAGAGGTCTCTGAAACAGCTTTTTAACTGGGGGCTCCCGAGGCCACACTGCCTGTCCCCTGCTCCCAGGGATTATTGAGAAATAAATGGAGAACTATATACAGGACAGAGGTCTCTGAAACAGCTTTTTAACTGGGGGCTCCCGAGGCCACACTGGCTGTCCCCTGCTCCAAAGGGAGTATTGAGCAGTAAATGGTTATCTATATACAGCACAGTGGTCTCTGACACAGCTTTTTAATTGGGGGCTTCCGAGGCAACACTGCCCGTCCCCTCCTCCCAGGGATTATTGAGCAGTAAAAGGTTAACTATATACAGGCCCAGAGGTCACAAAAAGCTTTTTAATTGGGAGCACCTGATCCGCACTGCCTGTCCCCTGCTTCCAGGGATTATTGAGCAGTAAATTGTTAATAGGTAGGAAAGGGGACAAGGATGTCAGGCAGGCTTTCAGGGAGCTAGGATGGAAGCTGAGAACGAGAACAAACAGAGTTGTTATCTCTGGGTTGTTGCCCGGGCCACGTGATAATGAGATGAGGAATAGGGAGAGGGAGCAATTAAACACGTGGCGACAGGAATGCTGCAGGCGGGAGGGATTCAGATTTCTGGATAATTGGGGCTCTTTCTGGGGAAGGTGGGACCTCTACAGACAGGATGGTCTACATCTGAACCTGAGGGGCACAAATATCCTGGGGGGGGGCGGAGATTTGTTAGTGCTCTTTCTTGGGGGGGAGGGGGGGTTAAACTAATGCAGCAGGGGCATGGGAACCTGGATTGTAGTTTTAGGGTATGGGAGAATGAGAGTATAGAGGTCAGGAGCACAGATTTGACTTCGCAAGAGGGGGGCAGTGTTCAGGTAGGTGGTTTGAAGTGTGTCTACTTCAATGCCAGGAGTATACGAAATAAGGTAGGGGAACTGGCTGGATGGGTTGGTACCTGGGACTTCGACGTTGTGGCCATTTCGGATACATGGATAGAGCATGGACAGGAATGGATGTTGCAGGTTCCGGGGTTTAGGTGTTTTAGTAAGCTCCGAGAAGGAGGCAAAAGAGGGGGAGGTGTGGCGCTGCTCGTCAAGAGCAGTATTACGGTGGCGGAGAGAATGCTAGACGGGGACTTCTTCCGAGGTAGTATGGGCTGAGGTTAGAAACAGGAAAGGAGAGGTCACCCTGTTGGGAGTTTTCTCTAGGCCTCCAAATAGTTCTAGGGATGTAGAGGAAAGGATGGCGAAGATGATTCTGGATATAAGCGAAAGTAACAGGGTAGTTATTATGGGAGACTTTAACTTTCCAAATATTGACTGGAAAAGATATAGTTCTAGTACATTAGATGGGTCATTCTTTTGTACAGTGTGTGCAGGAGGGTTTCCTGACACAATATGTTGACAGGCCAACAAGAGGCGAGGCCACTTTGGATTTGGTTTTGGGTAATGAACCAGACCAGGTGTTGGATTTGGAATTAGGAGAGCACTTTGGGGACAGTGACCACAATTCAGTGACGTTTACGTTAGTGATGGAAAGGGATAAGTATACACCGCAGGGCAAGAGTTATCGCTGGGGGAAGGGCAATTATGATGCCATTAGACATGACTTGGGGGGGATAGTTTAGAGAAGCATGCTGCAAGTGTTGGGCACACTGGATAAGTGGAGCTTGTTCAAGGAACAGCTACTGCGTGTTCTTGATAAGTACATACCGGTCAGGCTGGAAGGAAGGCGTCGAGCGAGGGAACCGTGGTTTACCAAAGAAGTGGAATCACTTGATAAGAGAAAGAATGAGGCCTATGTGAAGATGAGGTGTGAAATTTCAGTTGGGGCGATTGATAGTTACAAGGTAGCGAGGAAGGATCTAAAGAGAGAGCTAAGACGAGCAAGGAGGGGACATGAGAAGTACTTGGCAGGTAGGATCAAGGAAAACCCAAAAGCTTTCTATAGGTATGTCAGGAATAAAAGAATGACTAGGGTAAGAGTAGGGCCAGTCAAGGACAGGGATGGGAAGTTGTGTGTGGAGTCTGAAGAGATAGGCGAGATACTAAATTAATATTTTTCGTCAGTATTCATTCAGGAAAAAGAGAATGTTGTGGAGGAGAATGCTGAGACCCAGGCTATTAGAATAGATGGCTTTGAGGTACGTAGGGAAGAGGTGTTGGCAATTTTGGACAGGCTGAAAATAGATAAGACCCCGGGACCTGATGGAATTTATCCTAGGATTCTCTGGGAAGCCAGGGAAGGAATTGCTGGGCCTTTGGCTTTGATTTTTATGTCATCATTGGCTACAGGAATAGTGCCGGAGGACTGGAGGATAGCAAAGGTGGTCCCTTTGTTCAAAAAGAGGAGTAGAGACAACCCCGGCAACTATAGACCGGTGAGCCTCACGTCTGTTGTGGGTAAAGTCTTGGAGGGGATTATAAGAGACAAGATTTATAATCATCTAGATAGGAATAATATGATCAGGGATAGTCAGCATGGTTTTGTGAAGGGTAGGTCATGCCTCGCAAACCTTATCGAGTTCTTTGAGAAGGTGAATGAACAGGTAGACGAGGGTAGAGCAGTTGATGTGGTGTATATGGATTTCAGTAAATCGTTTGATCAGGTTCCCCACGGTAGGCTATTGCAGAAAATGCGGAGGCTGGGGATTGAGGGTGATTTAGAGATGTGGATCAGAAATTGGCTAGCTGAAAGAAGACAGAGGGTGGTGGTTGATGGGAAATGTTCAGAATGGAGTTCAGTTACAAGTGGCGTACCACAAGGATCTGTTCTGGGGCCATTGCTGTTTGTCATTTTTATAAACGACATAGAGGAGGGTGCAGAAGTGTGGGTGAGTAAATTTGCAGACGACACTAAAGTCGGCGGTGTTGTCGACAGTGCGGAAGGATGTAGCAGGTTACAGAGGGACATAGATAAGCTGCAGAGCTGGGCTGAGAGGTGGCAAATGGAGTTTAATGCAGAGAAGTGTGAGGTGGTTCACTTTGGAAGGAATAACAGGAATGCGGAATATTTGGCTAATGGTAAAGTTCTTGGAAGTGTGGATGAGCAGAGGGATCTAGGTGTCCATGTACATAGATCCCTGAAAGTTGCCACCCAGGTTGATAGGGTTGTCAAGAAGGCCAATGGAGTGTTGGCCTTTATTGGTAGAGGGATTGCGTTCCGGAGTCATGAGGTCATGTTGCAGCTATACAACACTCTGGTACGGCCGCATTTGGAGTATTGCGTACAGTTCTGGTCACCGCATTATAGGAAGGATGTGGAAACTTTGGAGCGGGTGCAGAGGATATTTACAAGGATGTTGCCTGGTATGGAGGGAAAATATTATGTGGAAAGGCTGATGGACTTGAGGTTGTTTTCGTTAGATAGAAGAAGGTTAAGAGGAGACTTAATAGAGGCATACAAAATGATCAGGGGGTTAGATAGGGTGGACAGTGAGAGCCTTCTCCCGCGGATGGAAATGGCTAGCACGAGGGGACATAGCTTTAAACTGAGGGGTAATAGATATAGGACAGAAGTCAGAGGTAGGTTCTTCACGCAAAGTGTGGTGAGGCCGTGGAATGCCCTACCTGCAACAGTAGTGAACTCGCCAACATTGAGGGCATTTAAAAGTTTCTTGGATAAGCATGTGGATGATAATGGCATAGTGTAAGTTAGATGGCTTTTGTTTCGGTGCCGAAGGGCCTGTACTGCGCTGTATCGTTCTATGTTCTATGTAACTATATACAGCACAGAGGTCACTGAAACAGCTTTTTAATTGCGGGCTCCCGTGGCCACACTGCCTGTCCCCTGCTCCCAGGGATATTGAGAAGATAATGGTTAACTATATACAGATACAGAGATCTCTGAAACAGCTTTTTGATTGGGGGCTCCCGGACCACACTGCCAGTCCCCAGCTCCCAGGGATTATTGAGAGGTAAAAGGTTAACTATGTACAGCACAGAGGTCACTGACACAGCATTTTAATTGCGGGCTCCCGTGGCTATACTGCCTGTCCCCTGCTCCCAGGGATTATTGAGTAGTAAATGGTTAACTATATACAGGCACTGAGGTCTATGAAGCAGCTTTTAAATTGGGGGCTCCCGAGGCCACACTGCCTGTCCCCTGCTCCCAGTGATTATTGAGCAGTAAATGGTTAAGTATATACAGCACAGAGGTCTCTGAAAAAGCTTTTTAATTGTGGGCTCCCGGACCACACTGCCTGTCCCCTGCTCCGAGGGATTATTGAGAGAAAGTAAATGGTTAACTATATACAGGCACTGAGGCCACTGAAACAGCTTTTTAATTGGTGGTTGCCGGACCACACTGCCAGTCCGCTGCTCCCAGGGAATATTGAGCAGTAAATGGTTAACTATATACAGGCCCAGAGGTCACAGTTAGAGCTTTTTAATTGGGGGCTCCAGTACCACACCGCTTGTCCCCTGCTCCAAGGGATTATTGAGCAGTAAATGGTTAACTATATACAGGCACTGAGGTCTCTGAAAAAGCGTCTTAATTGTGGGCTCCCGGAGCCACACTGCCTGTCCCCTGCTCCCTGGGATTATTGAGCAGTAAATGGTTAACTATATACAGGCCCAGAGGTCTCTGAAACAGCGTTTTAATTGGGGGCTCCCGGACTACTCTGCCTGTCCCCTGCTCCCAGGGAATATTGAGCAGTAAATGATAAACTATATCCAGGCAAAGAGGTCTATGAAACAGCTTTATAATTGCTGGTCTCTGAGGCCACACTGCCTGACCCGTGCTCCCAGGGATTATTGAGCAGTAAATGGTTAACCATATACAGCACTAGATATCTCTGAAACATTTTTTTAATTGGGGGCTCCCGGAGCCACACTGCCTGTCCGCTGCTCCCAGGAATTATTGATCAGTAAATGGTTAAGTATATACAGGCACAGAGGTCTGTGATACTGCTTTTTAATTGGCGGCTCCCGAGGCCATACTGCCAGTCCCCTGCTCCCAGGGATAATTGTGCAGTAAATGTTTAACTATATACAGCACAGAGGTCTCTGAAACAGCTTTTTAACTGGGGGCACCCGGACCACACCGCCTGTCCCCTGCTCACAGGGATTATTGATCAGTAAATGGTTAATTATATACAGGTACAGAGGTCTCTGAAACAGCTTTTTAATTGGGAGCTCCCGGAGCCACACTGCCTATTCCCTGCGCCCAGGGATTATTGATCAGTAAATGGTTAACTATATACAGGCACAGAGGTCTCTGAAACAGCTTTTTAATTGGGGGCTCCCGCGGCCATACTGCCTGTCCCCTGCTCCCAGGGATAATTGAGCAGCAAATCGTTAACTATATACAGGTACAGAGTTCACTGAAACAGCTTTTTAATTGGGGGCTCCCGGACCACACTGCCTGTCCCCCGCTCCCAGGGATTATTCACCAGTAAATTGTTAATTATACAAAGGCACAGAGGTCTCTGACACAGCTTTTTAATTGGAGGCTCCCGAGGGCACATTGCCTGGCCCCTGCCTCCAGGGATAATTGCGCAGTAAATGGTTACCTCTAGACAGGCACAGAGGTCTCTGAAACAGCTTTTTAATGGGGGGCGGGCGGGCGGGGGGTGGGGGGGGGGGGGTGGGGGGGGAGGGAGGCTCCAGGTCCACACTGCTTGTCCCATGCTGCCAGGGATTACTGAGCAGTAGATGGTTAACTACATACAGGCACAGAGGTCTCTGACACAGCTTTTTAATTGGGGGTCTCCCGAGGCCACACTGCCTGTCCCCTGCTTCCATGGATTAGGGATAAGTAAATCGTTAACTTTATACAGGCACAGAGGTCACTGAAACAGCTTTTTAATTGGGCGCTCCCGGACCACAGTGCCTGTCCACTGCTCCCAGGAATTATTGAGCAGTAAACGTTAAACTATCTACAGGCACGGAGGTCTCTGACACAGCTTTTTAATTGGGGGGCTCCCGAGGCCACACTGCCTGTCCCCTGCTCCCAGGGATTATTGAGCTGTAAATGGTTAACTATATCCAGTACAGAGATCGCTGAGACAGCTTTTTAATTGTTGGGTCCGGGACCAAACTGCCTGTCCCCTGCTCCCAGGGATTATTGAGCAGTAAATGGTTAACCATATCCAGCACAGATATCCTTAAATAGCTTTTTAATTGGGGGCTCCCGAGGCCACACTGCCTGTCCCCTGCTCCCAGGAATTATTGAGCAGTAAATGGTGAACTATATACAGCACAGAGGTCACTGAAACAGCTTTTTAATTGCGCGCTCCCGAGAGCATGCTGACTGTCCCCTGCTCCCAGGGATTATTGAGCAGTAAATGGTTCACTATATCCAACACAGATGTCACTGAAACAGCTTTTTAATTGGGGGCTCGCGAGCCACATTGCCTGTCCCCTGCTTCCAGGGATTATTGAGCAGTAGATTGTTAACGATATACAGCACCGAGGTCTCTGAAACAGCTTTTTAATTGGGGGCTAACGGACCACACTGCCTGTCCTCTGCTCCCAGGGATTATTGAGAAGTAAATGGTAAACTATATACAGGCACAGAGGTCTCTGAAACAGCTTTTAATTGGGAGCTCCCCAGGCCATATTACCTGTCCCCTGCTCCCAGGGAATATTGAGCAGTAAATGGTTAACTACATCCAGCAACGAGATCTCTGAAACAGCTTTATAATTGCGGGCTCCCGAGGCCACACTGGCTGTCCCCTGCTCCCAGGTATTATTGAGCAGTAAATGGTTAACCATATACAGCACAGAGGTCTCTAAAACAGCTTTTTAATTGGGGGCTCCCGTACCACACTGCCTGACCCTGCCCCCAAGAATTATTGAGAAGTAAATGGTTAACTACATACAGCACAGAGGTCTCTGAAACAGCTTTTTAATTGGTGGCTCCCGGACCACACTGCCTGTCCCCTGCTCCCAGGGATTATTGAGAAGTAAATGGTTAATTATATACAGCACAGAGGTCACTGGAACAGCTTTTTAATTGCGGGTCTCTGAGGCCAGACTGCCTGTCCCCTGCTCCCAGGGATTATTGAGCAGTAAATGGTTAACTATATGCAGCAACGAGATCTCTGAAACAGCTTTATAATTGCGGGCTCCCGAGGCCACACTGGCTGTCCCCTGCTCCCTGGGATTGTTGAGCAGTAAATGGTGAACTATGTACAGCACAGAGGTCTCTGAAACAGCTTTTTAATTGGGGGCTCCCGGACCACACTGCCTGTCCCCTGCTCCCAGGGATTATTGAGCAGGAAATGGTTAACTATATACAGCACAGAGGTCACTGAAACAGCTTTTTAATTGCGGGCTCCCGAGGCCACATTGCCTGTCCCCTGCTCCCAGGGATTATTGAGCAGAAAATGGTTAACCATATCTAGCTCACTGATCTCTGAAACAGCGTTATAATTGCGGGTCTCTGAGGCCACACTGCCTGACCCCTGCTCCCACGGATTATTGAGCAGTAAATGGTTAACCATATACAGCACAATGTCTCTGAAACAACTTTTTAATTGGGGTCTCCCGAGGCCACCCTTGCTCCCAGGGATTATTGTGAGGAAGAAAATGGTTAACGATATGCAGCACAGAGGTCTCTGAAACAGCTTTTTAATTGGGGGCTCCCGAGGCCACACTGCCTGTGCCCTGCTCCCTGGGATTGTTGAGCAGTAAATGGTGAACTATGTACTGCACAGAGGTCTCTGAAACAGCTTTTTAATTGGGGGCTCCCGGACTACACTGCCTGTCCCCTGCTCCCAGGGATTAGTGAGCAGGAAATGGTTAACTATATACAGCACAGAGGTCACTGAAACAGCTTTTTAATTGCGGGCTCCCGAGGCCACATTGCCTGTCCCCTGCTCCCAGGGATTATTGAGCAGAAAATGGTTAACCATATCTAGCTCACTGATCTCTGAAACAGCGTTATTATTGAGGGTCTCTGAGGCCACACTGCCTGACCCCTGCTCCCACGGATTATTGAGCAGTAAATGGTTAACCATATACAGCACAGATGTCTCTGAAACAACTTTTTAATTGGGGTCTCCCGAGGCCACCCTTGCTCCCAGGGATTATTGTGAGGAAGAAAATGGTTAACTATATACAGCACAGAGGTCTCTGAAACAGCTTTTTAATTTCGGGCTCCCGAGGCCATACTGCCTGTCCCCTGTTCCCGGGAATTATTCAGATGTAAATGGCGAACTATCTCCAGGCACAGAGGTCTCTGAAATATCTTTTTAATTTTTCTCCCGAGGCCACATTGTCTGTCCCCTGCTCCCAGGTATAATTGAGCAGTAAATGGTCAATTATATACAGCACAGAGGTCTCTGAAACAGCTTTTTAATTGGGGGCTCCCAGGCCACACTGCCTGTCCCCTGCTCCCAGGGATTGTTGAGCAGTAAATGGTTAACCATATATAGCACAGAGGTCTCTGAAAGAGCTTTTTAATTGCGGGTCTCTGAGGCCATACTGCCTGTCCCCTGCTCCCAGGGATTATTTGGCAGTAAATGGTTAACGATATACAGCACAGATGTCTCTGAAACAGATTTTTAATTGGGGACTCCCGGACCACACTTCCTGTCCCCTGCTCCCAGTGATTATTGAGCAGTAAATGGTTAACTATATACTGCACCGACGTCTCTGAAACAGCTTTTTAATTGGGGGCTAACGGACCACACTGCCTGTCCCCTGCTCCGAGGGATTATTAAGAAGTAAATGGTAAACTATATACAGGCACAGAGGTCTCTGAAACAGCTTTTAATTGGGAGCTCCCAAGGCCACATTACCTGTCCCCTGCTCCCAGGGAATATTGAGCAGTAAATGGTTAACCATATCCAGCACAGATATCCTTAAATAGCTTTTTAATTGGGGGCTCCCGAGGCCACACTGCCTGTCCCCTGCTCCCAGGAATTATTGAACAGTAAATGGTGAACTATATACAGCACAGAGGTCACTGAAACAGCTTTTTAATTGCTTGCTCCCGAGAGCATACTGCCTGTCCCCTGCTCCCAGGGATTATTGAGCAGCAAATGGTTCACTATATCCAACACAGATGTCACTGAAACAGCTTTTTAATTGGGGGCTCGCGAGCCACATTGCCTGTCCCCTGCTTCCAGGGATTATTGAGCAGTAGATTGTTAACGATATACAGCACCGAGGTCTCTGAAACAGCTTTTTAATTGGGGGCTAACGGACCACACTGCCTGTCCTCTGCTCCCAGGGATTATTGAGAAGTAAATGGTAAACTATATACAGGCACAGAGGTTTCTGAAACAGCTTTTAATTGGGAGCTCCCCAGGCCATATTACCTGTCCCCTGCTCCCAGGGAATATTGAGCAGTAAATGGTTAACTATATCCAGCAACGAGATCTCTGAAACAGCTTTATAATTGCGGGCTCCCGAGGCCACACTGGCTGTCCCCTGCTCCCAGGTATTATTGAGCAGTAAATGGTTAACCATATACAGCACAGAGGTCTCTAAAACAGCTTTTTAATTGGGGGCTCCCGTACCACACTGCCTGACCCTGCCCCCAAGAATTATTGAGAAGTAAATGGTTAACTACATACAGCACAGAGGTCTCTGAAACAGCTTTTTAATTGGGGGCTCCCGGACCACACTGCCTGTCCCCTGCTCCCAGGGATTATTGAGCAGTAAATGGTTAATTATATACAGCACAGAGGTCACTGGAACAGCTTTTTAATTGCGGGTCTCTGAGGCCAGACTGCCTGTCCCCTGCTCCCAGGGATTATTGAGCAGTAAATGGTTAACTATATGCAGCACAGAGGTCTCTGAAACAGCTTTTTAATTGGGGGCTCCGAGGCCACACTGCCTGTGTCCTGCTCCCTGGGATTGTTGAGCAGTAAATGGTGAACTATGTACAGCACAGAGGTCTCTGAAACAGCTTTTTAATTGGGGGCTCCCGGACCACACTGCCTGTCCCCTGCTCCCAGGGATTATTGAGCAGGAAATGGTTAACTATATACAGCACAGAGGTCACTGAAACAGCTTTTTAATTGCGGGCTCCCGAGGCCACATAGCCTGTCCCCTGCTCCCAGGGATTATTGAGCAGAAAATGGTTAACCATATCTAGCTCACTGATCTCTGAAACAGCGTTATTATTGAGGGTCTCTGAGGCCACACTGCCTGACCCCTGCTCCCACGGATTATTGAGCAGTAAATGGTTAACCATATACAGCACAGATGTCTCTGAAACAACTTTTTAATTGGGGCCTCCCGAGGCCACCCTTGCTCCCAGGGATTATTGTGAGGAAGAAAATGGTTAACTATATACAGCACAGAGGTCTCTGAAACAGCTTTTTAATTTCGGGCTCCCGAGGCCATACTGCCTGTCCCCTGTTCCCGGGAATTATTCAGATGTAAATGGCGAACTATCTCCAGGCACAGAGGTCTCTGAAATATCTTTTTAATTTTTCTCCCGAGGCCACATTGTCTGTCCCCTGCTCCCAGGTATAATTGAGCAGTAAATGGTCAATTATATACAGCACAGAGGTCTCTGAAACAGCTTTTTAATTGGGGGCTCCCAGGCCACACTGCCTGTCCCCTGCTCCCAGGGATTGTTGAGCAGTAAATGGTTAACCATATATAGCACAGAGGTCTCTGAAAGAGCTTTTTAATTGCGGGTCTCTGAGGCCATACTGCCTGTCCCCTGCTCCCAGGGATTATTTGGCAGTAAATGGTTAACGATATACAGCACAGATGTCTCTGAAACAGATTTTTAATTGGGGACTCCCGGACCACACTTCCTGTCCCCTGCTCCCAGTGATTATTGAGCAGTAAATGGTTAACTATATACTGCACCGACGTCTCTGAAACAGCTTTTTAATTGGGGGCTAACGGACCACACTGCCTGTCCCCTGCTCCGAGGGATTATTAAGAAGTAAATGGTAAACTATATACAGGCACAGAGGTCTCTGAAACAGCTTTTAATTGGGAGCTCCCAAGGCCACATTACCTGTCCCCTGCTCCCAGGGAATATTGAGCAGTAAATGGTTAACCATATCCAGCACAGATATCCTTAAATAGCTTTTTAATTGGGGGCTCCCGAGGCCACACTGCCTGTCCCCTGCTCCCAGGAATTATTGAACAGTAAATGGTGAACTATATACAGCACAGAGGTCACTGAAACAGCTTTTTAATTGCTTGCTCCCGAGAGCATACTGCCTGTCCCCTGCTCCCAGGGATTATTGAGCAGCAAATGGTTCACTATATCCAACACAGATGTCACTGAAACAGCTTTTTAATTGGGGGCTCGCGAGCCACATTGCCTGTCCCCTGCTTCCAGGGATTATTGAGCAGTAGATTGTTAACGATATACAGCACCGAGGTCTCTGAAACAGCTTTTTAATTGGGGGCTAACGGACCACACTGCCTGTCCTCTGCTCCCAGGGATTATTGAGAAGTAAATGGTAAACTATATACAGGCACAGAGGTTTCTGAAACAGCTTTTAATTGGGAGCTCCCCAGGCCATATTACCTGTCCCCTGCTCCCAGGGAATATTGAGCAGTAAATGGTTAACTATATCCAGCAACGAGATCTCTGAAACAGCTTTATAATTGCGGGCTCCCGAGGCCACACTGGCTGTCCCCTGCTCCCAGGTATTATTGAGCAGTAAATGGTTAACCATATACAGCACAGAGGTCTCTAAAACAGCTTTTTAATTGGGGGCTCCCGTACCACACTGCCTGACCCTGCCCCCAAGAATTATTGAGAAGTAAATGGTTAACTACATACAGCACAGAGGTCTCTGAAACAGCTTTTTAATTGGGGGCTCCCGGACCACACTGCCTGTCCCCTGCTCCCAGGGATTATTGAGCAGTAAATGGTTAATTATATACAGCACAGAGGTCACTGGAACAGCTTTTTAATTGCGGGTCTCTGAGGCCAGACTGCCTGTCCCCTGCTCCCAGGGATTATTGAGCAGTAAATGGTTAACTATATGCAGCACAGAGGTCTCTGAAACAGCTTTTTAATTGGGGGCTCCGAGGCCACACTGCCTGTGTCCTGCTCCCTGGGATTGTTGAGCAGTAAATGGTGAACTATGTACAGCACAGAGGTCTCTGAAACAGCTTTTTAATTGGGGGCTCCCGGACCACACTGCCTGTCCCCTGCTCCCAGGGATTATTGAGCAGGAAATGGTTAACTATATACAGCACAGAGGTCACTGAAACAGCTTTTTAATTGCGGGCTCCCGAGGCCACATAGCCTGTCCCCTGCTCCCAGGGATTATTGAGCAGAAAATGGTTAACCATATCTAGCTCACTGATCTCTGAAACAGCGTTATAATTGCGGGTCTCTGAGGCCACACTGCCTGACCCCTGCTCCCACGGATTATTCAGCAGTAAATGGTTAACCATATACAGCACAGATGTCTCTGAAACAACTTTTTAATTGGGGTCTCCCGAGGCCACCCTTGCCCCCAGGGATTATTGTGAGGAAGAAAATGGTTAACTATATACAGCACAGAGGTCTCTGAAACAGCTTTTTAATTTCGGGCTCCCGAGGCCATACTGCCTGTCCCCTGTTCCCGTGAATTATTCAGATGTAAATGGTGAACTATCTCCAGGCACAGAGGTCTCTGAAATATCTTTTTAATTTTTCTCCCGAGGCCACATTGTCTGTCCCCTGCTCCCAGGGATTATTGAGCAGTAAATGGTCAATTATATACAGCACAGAGGTCTCCGAAACAGCTTTTTAATTGGGGGCTCCGAGGCAACACTGCCTGTCCACTGCTCCCAGGGATTGTTGAGCAGTAAATGGTTAACCATATACAGCACAGAGGGTCTCTGAAAGAGCTTTTTAATTGCGGGTCTCTGAGGCCATACTGCCTGTCCCCTGCTCCCAGGGATTATTGGGCAGTAAATGGTTAACGATATACAGCACAGATGTCTCTGAAACAGATTTTTAATTGGGGACTCCCGGACCACACTTCCTGTCCCCTGCTCCCAGTGATTATTGAGCAGTAATTGGTTAACTATATACTGCACCGACGTCTCTGAAACAGATTTTTAATTGGGGGCTAACGGACCACACTGCCTGTCCCCTGCTCCGAGGGATTATTAAGAAGTAAATGGTAAACTATATACAGGCACAGAGGTCTCTGAAACAGCTTTTAATTGGGAGCTCCCAAGGCCACATTACCTGTCACCTGCTCCCAGGGAATATTGAGCAGTAAATGGTTAACTACATCCAGCATCGAGATCTCTGAAACAGCTTTATAATTGCGGGCTCCCGAGGCCACACTGTCTGTCCCCTGCTCCCAGTATTATTGAGCAGTAAATGCTTAACCATCTCCAGCACAGAGGTCTCTGAAACAGCTTTTTAATTGAGGGCTCCCGAGGCCACACTGCCTGTCCCTGGCTCCCAGGGGTTATTGTGAGGAAGTAAATGGTTAACTATATACAGCACAGAGGTCTCTGAAACAGCTTTTTAATTGGGGGCTCCCGAGGCCACACTGTCTGTCCCCTGCTCCCAGGAATTATTGAGCAGTAAATTGTTAACTATAGACAGCACAGAGGTCACTGAAACAGCTTTTTATTTGGGAGCTCTCGAGGCCACACTGCCTGTCCCCTGCTTCCTGGGATTATTGAAAACTAAATGGTTAGCGATATACAGCACCGAGGTCTCTGAAACAGCTTGTTAATTGCGGGTCTCTGAGGCCAGACTGCCTGTCCCCTGCGCCCAGTGATTATTGAGCAGTAAATGGTTAACTATATACACCTCCGAGGTCTCTGAAACAGCTTTTTAATTGGTGGCTCCCGGACCACACTGCCTGTCCCCTGCTCCCAGGGATTATTGAGCAGTAAATGGTTAATTATATACAGCACAGAGGTCACTGGAACAGCTTTTTAATTGCGGGTCTCTGAGGCCACGCTGCCTGTCCCCTGCTCCCAGGGATTATTGAGCAGTAAATGGTTAACTATATATAGCTCCGAGGTCCCTGAAACAGCTTTTTAATTGGGGGCTCCCGTGGCTACACTGCCTGTCCCCTGCTCCCTGGGATTGTTGAGCTGTAAATGCTGAACTATGTACAGCACAGAGGTCACTGAAACAGCTTTTTAATTGCGGGTCTCTGAGACCACACTGCCTGGCCTCTGCTCCCAGAGATTATTGAGCAGTAAATTGTTAACTATATCCAGCACAGAGGTCACTGAAACAGCTTTTTATTTGAGGGCTCGCGAGCCACACTGCCTGCCCCCTGCTCCCAGGGATTATTGAGCAGCAAATAGTTAACTATATAAAGGCACAGACGTCTTTGAAACAGCTTTTTAATTGGGGGCTCCCGAGGCCACACTGCCTGTCCCCTGCTCCCAGGGATTATTGAGAAGTAAAGGGTTAACTGTATACAGCACAGAGGTCTCCGAAACAGCTTTTTAATTGTGGACTCCCGAACCACACTGCCTGACCCCTGCTCCCAGCGATTATTGAGCAGTAAATTGTTAACTACATACAGCACAGAGGTCTCCGAAACAGCTTTTTAATTAGGGGCTCCCGGACCACAATGCCTGTCCCCTGCTCCCAGGGACTCTTGAGAAGTAAATGGTAAACTATATACAGGCACAGAGGTCTCTGAAACAGCTTTTAATTGGGGGCTCCCAAGGCCACATTGCCTGTCCAATGCTCCCAGGGAATATTGAGCAGTAAATGGTTAACTATATCCAGCAAAGAGATCTCTGAAACAGCTTTATAATTGAGGGTCTCTGAGGCCACACTGCCTGTTCCCTGCTCCTATGGTTTAAGGAGCAGTAAATGGTTAACAATTGACAGCACAGAGGTCTTTGAAACAGCTTTTTAATTGCGGGATCCCGTGTCCCCACTGCCTGTCCCCTGCTCCCAGGGATTATTGAGAAGATAATGGTTAACTATATACAGGCACAGATGTCTCTGAATCTGCTTATTAATTGGGGGCTCCCGGACCACACTGTCTGTCCCCTGCTCCCTGGGATTATTGAGCAGTGAGTGGTTAACTACATACAGTACAGAGGTCTCTGAAACAGCTTTTAAATTGTGGTCTCCCGGACCACACTGTCTGTCCCCTGCTCCCAGGGATTATTGAGCAGTAAATGGTTAACTATACACAGCACAGAGATTTCTGAAACAGCTTTTTGTCTGCGGGCTCCCGAGGCCACACTGCCTGTCCCCTGCTCCCAGGGATTATTAAGAGGAGGTAAATGGTTAACTATATACAGCACAGATGTATCTGAAACAGCTTTTTGATTGCGGGCTCCCGAGGCCACACTGCCTGGCCCCTGCTCCCAAGGATTATTGAGCAGTAAATGGCTAACTATATACAGGACGGAGGTCTCTGAAACAGCTTTTTAATTTTGGGGTCCCGGACCACCCTGCTTGTCCCCTGCTCCCAGATATTACTGAGCAGTAAATGGTTAACTGTATACAGGCACATAGGTCTCTGTAACAGCTTTTTAATAGGGGTTTCCTGGACCACACTGCCTGTCCATTGGTCCCAGGGATTATTGAGCAGTAAATGGTTAACTATATAGAGGCACAGAGGTCTCTGAAACAGCGTTTTAATTGGGGCACCCGGACCACAGTGCCTGTCCCCTGCTCCCAGGGAGTATTTAGAAGTAAATTGTTAACTATATACAGCACAGAGGTCTCTGAAACAGCTTTTTAATTGGGTGCTCCAGAGGCCATACTGCCTGGCCTCTGCTCCCAAGGATTATTGAGCAGTAAAGGGTTAACTGTATACAGGCACAGAGGTCTCTGTAACAGCTTTTTAATTGGGGCACCCGGACCACACTTCCTGTCCCCTGCTCCCAGTGATTATTGAGCAGTAAATGGTTAACTATATACAGCACCGACGTCTCTGAAACAGCTTTTTAATTGGGGGCTAACGGACCACACTGCCTGTCCCCTGCTCCCAGGGATTATTGAGAAGTAAATGGTAAACTATATACAGGCACAGAGGTCTCTGAAACAGCTTTTAATTGGGAGCTCCCAAGGCCACATTACCTGTCCCCTCCTCCCAGGAAATATTGAGCAGTAAATGGTTAACTACATCCAGCAACGAGATCTCTGAAACAGCTTTATAATTGCGGGATCCCGAGGCCACACTGCGTGTCCCCTGCTCCCAGGTATTATTGAGCAGTAAATGGTTAACCATATACAGCACAGAGGTCTCTGAAACAGCTTTTTAATTGAGGGCTCCCGAGGCCACACTGCCTGTCCCCTGCTCCCAGGGGTTATTGTGATGAAGTAAATGGTTAACTATATACAGCTCCGAGGTCTCTGATCAGCTTTTTAATTAGGGGCTCCCGGACCACAATGCCTGTCCCCTGCTCCCAGGGATTATTGAGCAATAAATGGTTAATTATATACAGCACAGAGGTCACTGGAACAGCTTTTTAATTGCGGGTCTCTGATGCCAGACTGCCTGTCCCCTGCTCCCAGGGATTATTGAGCAGTAAATGGTTAACTATATCCAGCACAGAGGTCACTGAAACATCTTTTTATTTGGGTGCTCGCGATCCACACTGCCTGCCCCTGCTCCCAGGGATTATTGAGCAGCAAATAGTTAACTATATAAAGGCACAGAGGTCTTTGAAACAGCTTTTTAATTGGGGGCTCCCGAGGCCACACTGCCTGTCCCCTGCTCCCAGGGATTATTGAGAAGTAAATGGTTAACTGTATACAGCACAGAGGTCTCTGAAACAGCCTTTTAATTGTGGACTCCCGAACCACACTGCCTGACCCCTGCTCCCAGGGATTATTGAGCAGTAAATAGTTAACTACATACAGCACAGAAGTCTCCGAAACAGCTTTTTAATTGGGGGCTCCCGGACCACAATGCCTGTCCCCTGCTCCCAGGGATTATTGAGCAGTAAATAGTTAACTACATACAGCACAGAGGTCTCTGAAACAGCTTTTTAATTGGTACCTCCCGGTCCACACTGCCTGTCCCCTGCTCCCAGGGACTCTTGAGAAGTAAATGGTAAACTATATACAGGCACAGAGGTCTCTGAAACAGCTTTTAATTGGGGCTCCCAAGGCCACATTGCCTGTCCAATGCTCCCAGGGAATATTGAGCAGTAAATGGTTAACTATATCCAGCAAAGTGATCTCTGAAACAGCTTTATAATTGAGTGTCTCTGAGGCCACACTGCCTGTTCCCTGCTCCTAGGGTTTATGGAGCAGTAAATGGTTCACAATAGACAGCACAGAGGTCACTGAAACAGCTTTTTAATTGCGGGCTCCCGTGTCCACACTGCCTGTCCCCTGCTCCCAGGGATTATTGAGCAGTAAATGGTTAACTATATACAGGACAGAGGTCTCTGAAACAGCTTTTTAACTGTGGGGTCCCGGACCACCCTGCTTGTCCCCTGCTCCCAGATATTACTGAGCAGTAAATGGTTAACTGTATACAGCCACAGAGGTCTCTGTAACAGCTTTTTAAAAGGGGTTTCCTGGACCACACTGCCTGTCCATTGGTCCCAGGGATTATTGAACAGTTAATGGTTAACTATATAGAGGCACAGAGGTCTCTGAAACAGCGTTTTAATTGGGGCACCCGGACCACAGTGCCTGTCCCCTCCTCCCAGGGATTATTGAGAAGTAAATGGTAAACTATATACAGGCACAGAGGTCTCTGAACCAGCTTTTTAATTGGGGGCTCCCGAGGCCACACTGCCCGTCCCCTGCACCCAGGGATTATTCAGCAGTGAATGGTTAACTTTCTGCAGCATAGAGGTCACTGAAACAGCTTTTTAATTGGGGGCTCCCGAGGCCACACTTCCTGTCCCCTGCTTCCCAGGGATTATTGAGCAATAAATAGTTAACTATATACAGGCACAGAGGTCTTTGAAACAGCTTTTTAATTGGGGGCTCCCGAGGCCACACTGCCTGTCCCCTGCTCCCAGGGATTATTGAGAAGTAAATTGTAAACTATGTACAGGCACAGAGGTCACTGAAACAGCTTTTAAAAAATATATATATTTTATTCAAGATTTTTTGGCCAAACATAACAATACGTAGTGTTTCTTTCACACTACAATAAAGCAATATAAATAACAATGGCCAGTTTTAAACAAATAAATAAACAATATATAAACAAAAACAAAAAACAAAACTAAATGGCAACTGCCTTGTCCAAAATAAATACTCTCCAAAAATACAATCCAACAATCCAATGTACAATTACATACACCAAATACCTATACGTATACAATAACATCCCTGAGAGTCCGTCCGATTCCTACCCCCCGCCCCCCCCCACCCCCTCGCCACTGGGTTGCTGCTACTGTCTACTTCTTTTCCATTCCCTCTATCTTTCTGTGAGTTAATCGACGAACGGTTGCCACCGCCTGGTGAACCCCTGAGCCGAACCCCTTAACACGAACTTAATCCGTTTTAACTTTATAAACCCTGCCATGCCGTTTATCCAGGTCTCCACACCCGGGGTTTGGCTTCCTTCCACATTACCAATATCCTGCACCGGGCTACTAGGGACGCAAAGGCCAACACGTCAGCCTCTCTCGCCTCCTGCACTCCCGGCTCTTCTGCAACCCCAAATATAGCCAACCCCCAGCTTGGTTCGACCCGGACCCCACCACCTTCGAAAGCACCTTTGCCACCCCCACCCAGAACCCCTGTAGTGCCGGGCATGACCAGAGCATGTGGGTGTGATTCGCTGGGCCTCTCGAGCAGCTCGCACACCTATCCTCTACCCCAAAAAATTTACTAAGCCGTGCTCCAGTCATATGCGCCCTGTGTAACACCTTAAATGTATCAGGCTTAGCCTGGCACACGAGGACGATGAGTTTACCCTCCGTAGGGCATCGGCCCACAGCCCCTCCTCAATCTCCTTCCCCAGTTCTTCTTCCCATTTCCCGTTCAGCTCATCTACCATGATCTCCCCCTCGTCCCTCATTTCTCTGTATATGTCCGACACCTTGCCACCCCCCACCCATGTCTCTGAGATCACTCTATCCTGCACCTCCTGCGTCGAGAGCTTCGGGAATTCCCTCACCTGTTGCCTCGCAAAAGCCCTCAATTGCATGTACCGAAATGCATTCCCTTGGGGCAACCCATAGTTTTCCGTCAGCGCTCCCAGACTCGCAAACGTCCAATCTACAAACAGATCTCTCAATTGTACTACCCCAGCTCTTTGCCATGCTCCAAATCCCCCATCCATTCTCCCCGGAAAGAAACTATGATTGTTTTTTTATCGGGTACTGCAACGAAGCTCCAGTCCCTCCCCTATGCCGTCTCCACTGCTCCCAAATTTTCAATGTAGCCACCACCACCGGGCTTGTGGTGTATTTCGTTGGTGAGAACGGCAACGGTGCCATCACCATTGCTTGTAGGCTAGTCCCCCTGCAGGACGCCCTCTCCAATCTCTTCCACGCCGCTCCCTCCCCTTCTCCCATCCACTTACACACCATTGAAACATTGGCGGCCCAGTAGTACTCACTTAGGCTCGGTAATGCAAGCCCCCCCCCCCCGTCCCTACTACGCTGCAAGAATCCCCTCCTCACTCTCGGGGTCTTCCCAGCCCACACAAAACTCATAATACTCTTCTCGATTCTTTTGAAAAAAGCCTTCGTGATCACCACCGGGAGGCACTGAAACACAAAAAGGAATCTCGGGAGGACCACCATTTTAACCGCCTGCACCCTACCTGCCAGTGACAGGGACACCATGTCCCATCTCTTAAAGTCCTCCTCCATCTGTTCCACCAACCGCGTTGAATTAAGCCTGTGTAATGTACCCCAATTCTTGGCTATCTGGATCCCCAAGTATCGGAAGTCCCTTGTTACATTCCTCAACGGTAAATCCTCTATCTCTCTGATCTGCTCCCCTGGATGCACCACTAACAACTCACTTTACCCCATGTTCAGTTTATACCCTGAAAGATCCCCAAACTCCCCAAGTATCCGCATTATCTCTGGCATCCCCTCCGCCGGGTCCGCCACATATAGCAACAAATCATCCGCATACAGAGATACCCGGTGTTCTTCTCCCCCCCCCCCCCTGAGTACTCCCCTCCACTTCCTGGAACCCCTCAATGCTATGGCCAGGGGTTCAATCGCCAGTGCAAACAATAACGGGGACAGAGGACATCCCTGCCTCGTCCCTCTATGGAGCCGAAAATAGTCAGACCCCCGTCCATTCGTGACCACGCTCGCCATCGGGACCCTATACAGCAACTGTACCCACCTGATATACCCATCCCCAAAGCCAAATCTCCTCAACACCTCCCATAAATAATCCCACTCCACTCTATCAAATGCTTTCTCGGCATCCATCGCCACCACTATCTCCGCTTCCCCCTCCGGTGGGGGCATCATCATTACCCCTAGCAGCCTCTGTATATTTGTATTCAGCTGTCTCCCCTTCACAAACCCAGTTTGGTCCTCATGGACCACCCCCGGGACACAATCCTCTATCCTCATTGCCATTTCCTTGGCCAGAATCTTAGCGTCCACATTCAGGAGGGAAATGGGCCTGTAGGGCCCGCATTGCAGCGGGTCTTTTTCCTTCTTTAGGAGGAGCGATATCGTTGCCTCTGACATAGTCGGGGGCAGCTGCCCCCTTTCCCTCTCCTCATTAAAGGTTCTCATCAGTAGCGGGGCCAGCAAGTCCATATATTTCCTATAGAATTCAACTGGGAATCCGTCTCCCGGGGCCTTCCCCGCCTGCATGCTCCCAATCCCTTTCACTACTTCCTCCCCCTCAATCTGTGCTCCCAGTCCCACCCTCTCCTGCTCCTCCACCTGAGGAAATTCCAGCTGATCCAGGAAGCATATCATTTTCTCCTGCCCATCCGGGGGCTGAGCTTCATATAATCTTTCATAAAATGCCTTGAACACTCCATTCACTCTCGCCGCTCCCCGCTCCATATCTCCCTCCTCATCTCTCACCCTCCCTATCTCCCTCGCTGCTCCCATTTTCCTCAGTTGGTGGGCCAGCAACCTGCTCGCCTTCTCCCCACATTCGTACTGTACACCCTGTGCCTTCCTCCATTGTGCCTCTGCATTACCCGTAGTCAACAAGTCAAATTCTACATGTAGCCTTTGCCTTTCCCTGTACAGTCCCTCCTCCGGTGCCTCCGCATATTGTCTGTCCACCCTCAGAAGTTCTTTCAACAACCTCTCCCTTTCCCTACCCTCCTGCTTTCCTTTATGTGCCCTAATAGATATCAGCTCCCCTCTAACCACTGCCTTCAGCGCCTCCCAGACCATTCCCACCTGAACCTCCCCATTATCATTGAGTTCCAAGTACCTTTCAATACACCCCCTCACCCTTAAACACACCCCCTCATCTGCCAATAATCCCATGTCCATTCTCCAGGGTGGACACTGTTGTTTTTCTTCCCCTATCTCCAGGTCCACCCAATGTGGAGCATGATCCAAAATGGCTATAGCCGTGTACTCCGTCCCCGTCACCTTTGGGATCAGTGCCCTTCCCAAAACAAAAAAATCTATTCGTGAATAAACTTTGTGGACATAGGAGAAAAAACGAAAACTCCTTCCTCCTAGGTCTACTAAATCTCCAGGGGTCTACTCCTCCCATCTGCTCCATAAAGTCCTTAAGCACCCTAGCTGCAGCCGGCCTCCTTCCGGTCCTGGACCTCGAATGTCCAGCCCTGGGTCCAGCACCGTATTACAATCTCCACCTATTACCAACTTCCCCACCTCTAGGTCCGGGATACGTCCTAACATACGCCTCATAAAGTTGGCATCATCCCATTTCGGGGCATACACGTTCACTAAGAACACCGCCTCCCCTTGCAATTTGCCACTCACCATCACGTATCTGCCCCCACTATCCGCCACTATAGTCTTTGCCTCAAACATTACCCGCTTCCCCACTAGTATGGCCACTCCCCTGTTTTTTGCGTCTAGCCCCGAATGAAACACCTGCCCCGCCGATCCTTTGCGAAGTCTGACCTGGTCTATCAGCTTCAGATGCGTCTCCTGAAGCATAACCACATCTGCCTTAAGTTTCTTTAGGTGTGCGAGTACCCGTATCCTCTTAATCGGCCCGTTCAGCCCTCTCACATTCCACGTGATCAACCGGGTTGGGGGGCTCTTTACCCGCCCCCCCCCCCTTGACGACTAGCCATCTCCTTTTTCAAACCAGCTCCTTACCCGGTTCCCACGTACCCGTATCTCCCCCAAGCGGCGCCCCCACGGCACTGACCACCCCTCCCCCATACCAGCTCCCCCTTCTCCCCAGCAGCAGCAACCCAGTTACCCCCCCCCGCTAGATCCCAAGCTAGCGTAATTGCACCCCCCCCATGTTGCTCCCAGAAGTCAGCAAACTCTGGCCGACCTCTGCTTCCCCCCGTGACCTCGGCTCACACTGTGCGAGGCCCCCTCCTTCCTGCTTCCCTGTTCCCGCCGTGATTACCAAGCGCGGGACAAAGCCCGTGCTTCCCTTTTGGCCCCGCCCCCAATGGCCGGCGCCCTCAGCTCCTCATCCTCCCTCACCCCCCTCCCCCACGACATGGGGAAGAGAGAAAAGTTACAGGGTCGCAGGATTAACAAATTGGGAAGTCCTCTCTTCCCCCTTTCCCCCCCTTCATCCCACATATTCACCCCCCTCCCCCACTTTGTCCCAAACGTTCTTTTTCTGGCCCGCTCACTCCAGTTTCTCCTCGACAATATATGTCCACGCCTCATCTGCCGGTTCGAAGTAGTGGTGTTTCACTGGATGTGTGACCCACAGTCTTGCCGGTTGCAGCATTCCAAATTGAATCTTCCGTTTGTGCAGCACCGCCTTGGCCCGATTAAAGCTTGCCCTCCTTCTCGCCACCTCCGCACTCCAATCTTGATATACGCGGATCACCGCGTTCTCCCACCTACTGCTCCGAGTTTTCTTCGCCCATCTGAGGACCATCTCTCTGTCCTTATATCGGAGAAATCTCACCACTATGGCTTGAGGAATTTCTCCAGCCCTCGGTCTTCACACCATGACTCGATAGGCTCCCTCCACCTCCAGCAGACCCGTAGGGGCCTCCGATCCCATTAACGAGTGCAGCATCGTGCTCACATATGCCCCGACGTCCGCCCCTTCTACACCTTCGGGAAGACCAAGAATCCTTAAACTCTTCCTCCTCGCAATATTCTCCAGCAACTCCAGCCTTTCCACACACCTTTTTGTTTTGTGCCTCGTGCATCTCCGTTTTCACCACCAGGCCCTGTATGTCGTCCCCATTCTCAGCAGCCTTTGCCTTCACGACCCGAAGCTCCTGTTCCTGGGTCTTTTGCTCCTCCTTTAGCCCCTCAATCGCTTGTAATATCGGGGCCAACAGCTCCATCTTCATCTCCTTTTTGAGTTCTTCCACGCAACGCCGCAGGAACTCTTGTTGGTCAGAGCCCCATATTAAACTGCCTCCTTCTGACGCCATCTTGCTTTGTGCCTGCCTTCCTGGCCGCTGCTCTAGAGGATCAACCGCAATCCGGCAACTTTCGTCTCTTTTTTCCATCCGTGTCCAGATGGGGATGCCCTTCCGGATTACCGCACAGTGTTTTTTTGCAGTTAGAATTGCCGGTGGGGCTCCTATCAAGAGCCCAAAATTCCGTTCCACCGGGATCTGCCGAAACGTGCGACTTAGCTGGTCATCACCGCACCCGGAAATACGAAACTGCTTTTTAATTGGGGGCTCCCGGACCACACTGCCTGTCCCCTGCTCCCAGGGATTATTGAGAAGTAAATGGTTAATTATATACAGGCACAGAGGTCTCTGAAACAGCTTTTTAATTGGGGGCTCCCAAGGCCACACTGCCTGTCCCCTGCTCCCAGGGAATATTGAGCAGTAAATGGTTAACTATATCCAGCAAACAGATCTCTGAAACAGCTTTATAATTGTGGGTCTCTGAGGCCACACTGCCTGTTCCCTGCTCTCAGGGTTTATGGAGCAGTAAATGGTTAACAATAGACAGCACAGAGGTCATGGAAAAAGCTATTTAATTGCGGGCTCCCGTGGCCACACTGCCTGTCCACTGCTCCCAGGGATTATTGAGAAGATAATGGTTAACTATACACAGGCACAGAGGTCTCTGAAACAGCTTATTAATTGGGGGCTCCCGAGGCTACACTGCCTGTCCCCTGCTCCCAGGGATTATTGAGAAGTTAATGGTTAACTATATACAGGCACAGAGGTCTCTGACACAGCTTTTTAATTGGGGGCTCCCTGACCACACTGCCTGTCCACTGCTCCCAGGGATCATTGAGCAGTAAATGGTTAACTATATACAGCACAGACTTCTCTGAAACAGCTTTTTAATTGGGGACTCCCGAGGCCACACTGCCTGTCCCCTGCTCCCAGGTATTAATCAGCAGTAAATGGTTAACTGTATACAGGCACAGAAGTCTTTGAAACAGATTTTTAATTGGGGGGTCCCGAGGCCACACTGCCTGAGCCCTGCTCCCACGGATTATAGAGAAGTAAATGGTTAACTCTGTACAGGCACAGATATCTCTGAAACAGCTTTTCAATAAGGGGCTCCCGGAGCCACACTGACTGTCCCCTGCTCCCAGGGATTATTGAGCAGTAAATGGTTAACTATATACAGCACAGTGATTTCTGAAACTGCTTTTTGAATGCGGTCTCCCGAGGCCACACTGCCTGTCCCCTGCTCCCAGGGATTATTGCGAGTAAGTAAATGGTTAACTATATACAGCACAGATGTATCTGAAACAGCCTTTTAATTGGGGGCTCCAGAGGCCACACTGCCTGTCCCCTGCTCCCAGGGATTATTTAGAAGTAAATGGTTAACTATATACAGCACAGAGTTCTCTGAAACAGCTTTTAAATTGGGGGCTCCCGAGGCCACTCTTCCTGAACCCTGCTCCCAGGGATTATTGGGCAATAAATGGTTAACTATATACAGGCACAGTGGTCTCGGAAATTGCTTTTTAATTGGGGGCTCCCGAGACAACACACTGCCTGTCCCCTGCTCCCAGGTATTAATGAGCAGTAAATGGTTGACTGTATACAGGCACAGAGGTCTCTGAGACAGATTTTTAATTGGGGCATCCCGAGGGCACACTGCCTGAGCCCCTGCTCCCAGGGATTATGGAGAAGTAAATGGGTAACTATGTACAGGCACAGAGGTCTCTGAAACAGCTTTTTAATTGGGGGCTCCCGGACCACACTGCCTGTCCACAGCTCCCAGGGATTATTGAGAAGTAAATGGTTAACTATATGCAGCACAGAGATTTCTGAAACAGCTTTTTAATTGCGAGGTCTCGAGGCCACATTGCCTGCCCCTTGCTCCCAGGGATTATTGAACAGTAAATGGTTAACCATACACAGCACAGATATCTCTGAAACAGCTTTTCAATTAGGGGCTCCTGGAGCCACACTGACTGTCCCCTGCTCCAAGGGATTATTGAGAAGTAAACGATTCACTAAATACAGCACAGAGGTCTCTGAAACAGCTTTTCAATTGGGGGCTCCCGGTCCACACTGCTGGCCACTGCTCCCATGGACTATTGAGCATTAAATGGTTAACTATGTACAGGCCCAGAGGTCACAGTGAGAGCTTTTTAATTGCGGGGTCCCGGACCACACTGCCTGGCCCCTGCTCCAAGGGATTATTCAGAGGAAGTAAATGCTTAACTATATACAGCCCAGATGTATCAGAAACAGCTTTTTAATTGTGGGATCCCGTACCACACTGCCTGTCCCCTGCTCCCAGGGATTATTGAGCAGTAAATGGTTAACTATATACAGGCACAGAGGTCTCTGAAACAGCTTTTTAATTGGAGGCTCCCGGACCACACTGCCTGTCCCCTGCTCCCAGGGATTATTGAGAAGTATATGGCTAACTATATAGAGCACAGATGTCACTGAAACAGCTTTCTAATTGGGTGCTCCCGGAGGCACACTGCCTGTCACCTGCTCCCAGGGATTATTGAGAAGTAAATGGTTAACTATATACAGCACATATGTCTCTGAAACAGCTTTATAATTGGGGGCTCCCGAGACCACACTGCCTGTTCCCAGCTCCCAGGCATTATTGAGCAGTAAATGGTTAACTATGTACAGGCGCAGAGGTCTCTGAAACAGCTTTTTAATTGGGAGCTCCCGGACCACACTGCCTGTCCCATGCTCCCAGGGATGATTGAGAAATAAATGGTTAACTATATACAGGTGCAGAGGTCTCTGAAACAGCTTTGTTATTGGGGGCTCCAGAGGCCACACTGCCTGTCCCCTGCTCCCAGGGATTATTGAGCAATAAATGGTTAACTATACACAGCACAGAGGTCACTGAAACAGCTTTTTAATTGAGGGCTCCCAGACCTCACTGCCTGTCCACTGCTCCCAGGGATTCCTGAGCAGTAAACGGTTAACTATGTACAGGCGCAGAGGCCTCTGAAACAGCTTTTTAATTGGTGGCTCCTGGACCACAGTGCCTGTCCCCTGCTCCAATGGATTATTGAGAGGAAGTAAATGGTTAACTATATACAGCACAGAGGTCTCAGAAACTACTTTTTAATTGGGGGCTCCCGAGGCCTGACTTCCTGTCCCCTACTCCCGGGGATTATTGAGTAGTAAATTGTTAACTATATCCAGCACAGAGGTCTCTGAAACAGTTTTTTTACTGGGGCTCCCGAGGCCACACTGTCTGTTCCCTGCTCTCAGGGATTATTGAGCAGTAAATGGTTAACTCTGTACAGGCACAGAGGTCTCTGAAACAGCTTTTTAATGGGGAGCTCACGGACCACACTGCCTGTCCCCTGCTCCCAGGGTTGATTGAGAAATAAATGGTTAACTATATACAGCACAGAGGTCTCTGAAACAGATTTTTAATTGGGGGCTCTCAGACTACACTCCCTGTCCACTGCTCGCAGGGAATATTGACCAGTAAATGGTTAACTCTGTACAGGCACAGAGGTCACCGAAACAGCTTTTCAATGGGGGCTCCCGGACCACACTGCCTGTCCCCGACTCCCAGGGATTATTAAGCAGTAAATGGTTAACTACATACAGCACAGAGGTCTCTGAAACAGCTTCTTAATTGGGGGCTCCCGAGGCCACACTGCCTGTCCCCTGCTCCCAGGGATTATTGAGAAGTAAATGGTTAACTATATACAGCACAGAGGTCTCTGAAACAGCTTTTTAATTGGGGGCTCCGGAGGCCGCACTGCCTGTCCCCTGCTCCCAGAGATTATTGAGAGGACGTAAACGGTTAACTATATACAGGCACAGAGGTCTCTGAAACAGCTTTTTAATAGGGATTTCATGGACCACACTGCCTGTCCATTGGTCCCAGGGATTATTGAGCAATAAATGGTTAACTATATAGAGGCACAGAGGTCTCTGATACAGCGTTTTAATTGGGGGCTACAGAGGCCACACTGCCTGGCCTCTGCTAACAATGATTATTGAGCAGTAAATGGTTAACTGCATAGAGCACAGAGGTCTCTGAAACAGCTTTTTAATTGGGGGCTCCCGAGGCCACACTGCCTGTCCCCTGCTCGCAGGTATTAATCAACAGTAAATGATTAACTGTATACAGGCACAGAGGTCTCTGAAACAGCTTTTTAATTGGGGGGTCCCGAGGCCACACTGCCTGACCCCTGCTCCCACGGATTATAGAGAAGTAAATGATTAACTATATACAGCACAGAGGTCTCTGAAACAGCTTTTTAATTGGGGGCTCCCGGACCACACTGCCTGTCCCCTGCTCCCAGGGATTATTGAGAGGAAGTGAATGGTTAACTATATCCAGCACAGAGATCACTAAAACAGCTTTTAAATTGTGGTCTCCCAGACCACAATGCCTGTCCCCTGCTCCCAGGGATTATTGAGAGGAAGTAAATGGTTAACTATATACAGCACAGATATCTCTGAAACAGCTTTTAAATAAGGGGCTCCCGGAGCCACACTGACTGTCCCCTGCTCCCAGCTATTATTGAGCAGTAAATGGTTAACTATATACAGCACAGTGATTTCTGAAACTGCTTTTTGAGTGCGGTCTCCCGAGGCCACACTGCCTGTCCCCTGCTCCCAGGGATTATTGAGAGGAAGTAAATGGTTAACTATATACAGCACAGATGTATCTGATACAGCTTTTTAATTGGGGGCTCCAGAGGCCACACTGCCTGTCCCCTGCTCCCAGAGATTATTGCGAGGAAGTAAATGTTTAAATATCTACAGCACAGATGTATCTGTAACAGCTTTTTAATTGGGGACTCCCGAGGCCACAGTGCCTGTCCCCTGCTCCCAGGGATTATTGAGCAGTAAATGGTAAATTATATACTGCACAGAGGTCTCTGACACAGCTTTTAATTGGGGGCTCCCAAGGCCACATTGCCTGTCCACTGCTCCAAGGGAATATTGAGCAGTAAATGGTTAACTATATATAGCGCAGATGTACCTGAAACAGCTTTTTAATTGTGGGGTCCCGGACCACACTACTTGTCCCCTGCTCCCAGATATTACTGAGCAGTAAATGGTTAACTGTATACAGGCACAAAGGTCTCTGAAACAGCTTTTTAATAGGGGTTTCCTGGGCCACACTGCCTGTCCATTGGTCCCAGGGATTATTGAGCAGTAAATGGTTAACTATATAGAGGAACAGAGGTCTCTGAAACAGCGTTTTAATTGGGCCACACGGACCACAGTGCCTGTCCGCTGATCCCCGGGACTATTTAGAAGTAAATGGTTAACTATATACAGCACAGAGTTCTCTAAATCAGCTTTTTAATTGGGGGCTCCCGAGGCCACACTTCCTGAACCCTGCTCCCAGGGATTATTGAGCAATAAATAATTAACTATGTACAGGCACAGAGGTCTATGAAACAGCTTTTTAATTGGGGGCTCCCGGACCACACTGCCTGTCCCCAGCTCCCAGGGATTATTGAGAAGTAAATGGTTAACTATATACAGCACAGAGATTTCTGTAACTGCTTTTTAATTAGGGGCTCCTGGAGCCACACTGCCTGTCCCCTGCTCCATGGGATTATTGAGAAGTAAATGATTCACTATATACAGCACAGAGGTCTCTGAAACAGGTTTTTAATTGCGGGCTCCGCAGGCCACACTGCCTGTCCCCTGCTCCCATGGATTATTGAACAGTAAATGGTTAACTTTATACAGGCACACAGGTCTCTGAAACAGCTTTTTAAAAGGGATTTCCAGGACCACACTGCCTGACCACTGGTCCCAGGGATTATTGAGCAGTAAATGGTGAACTATATCGAGGCACAGAGGTCTCTGAAACAGCTTTTTAATTGGGGGGGTTCCCGAGGCCACACTGCCTGTCCCCTGCTCCCAAGGAATTTTGAGCAGTAAATGGTTAACTATGTACAGGCCCAGAGCTCTGAATCAGCTTTTTAATTGGGCGCTTCCGGACCACACTGCCTGTCCCCTGTTCCCAGGGATTATTGAGCAGTAAATGGTTAACTATATACAGCACAGAGGTCTCTGAAACAGCTTTTTAATTGGGGGCTCCCGGACCACACTGCCTGTCCCCTGCTCCCAGGGATTATTGAGCAGTAAATGGTTAACTATATACAGCACAGAGGTCTCTGAAACAGCTTTTTAATTGGGGGCTCCCGGACCACACTGCCTGTCCCCTGCTCCCAGAGAATATTGAGCAGTAAATGGTTAACTTTATACAGGCCCAGAGGTCACAGTTAGAGCTTTTTAATTGGCGGCTACGTAACCACACTGCCTGGCCCCTGCTCCCAGGGATTATTCAGAGGAAGTAAATGGTTAACTATACACAGCCCAGATGTATCTGAAACAGCTTTTTAATTGTGGGATCCCGGACCACACTGCCTGTCCCCTGCTCCCAAGGATTATTGAGCAGGAAATGGTTAACTGTATACAGCACAGAGTCACTGAAACAGATTTATAATTGGGGGCTCCAGAGGCCACACTGCCTGTCCCCTGCTCCCAGGGATTATTGAGCAGTAAATGGTTAACTCTGTACAGGCACAGAGGTCTCTGAAACAGCTTTTTAATTGTGGGGTCCCGGACCACACTGCTTGTCCTCTGCTCCCAGGGATTATTGAGCAATAAATGGTTAACGATATACAGCACAGAGGTTTCTGAAACAGCTTTTTGATTGCGGGCTCCCGAGACCACACTGCCTGTTCCCAGCTCCCAGGGATTATTGAGCAGTAAATGGTTAACTACATACAGCACAGAGGTCTCTGAAACAGCTTTTTGATTGGGGACTCCCGAGGCCAATCTGCCTGAACTCTGCTCCCAGGGATTATTGAGCAGTAAATGGTTAACTACATACAGACACAGCGGTCTCTGAAACAGCTTTTTAATTGCGCGCTCTCGATGCCACACTGCTTGTCCCCTGCTCCCAGGGATTATTGAGAGGAAGTAAATGGTTAACTATATACAGCAAAGATGTATCTGAAACAGCTTTTTAATTGGGAGCTCCAGAGGCCACACTGCCTGTCCCCTGCTCCCAGGGATTATTGAGCAGTGAATGGTTAACTGTAGACAGGCACAGAGTACTCTGAAACAGCTTTTTAATATGGATTTCCTGGACCACACTGCCATTCCCCTGCTCCCGGAGGTTATTGAGCAGTAAATGGTTAACTCTGTACAGGCACAGAGGTCTCTGAAGCAGCTTTGTAATTCGGGGCCCACGGAGCCACACTGCCTGTCCCCTGCTCCCAGTAATTATTGAGAGAAAGTAAATGTTTAACTATAGACAGCACAGAGGTCTCTGAAACAGCTTTTTAATTGGGCACTCCCGAGGCCACACTGCCTGTTCCCTGCTCTCAGGGATTATTGAGCAGTAAATGATGAACAATAAACAGGCACAGAGATCACTGAAACAGCTTTTTAATTGGGAGCTCCAGACCACACTGCCTGTCACCTGCTCCCAGGGATGATTGAAAGTAAATGGTTAACTATATACAGCACATGCCTCTCTGAAACAGCTTTTTAATTGGGGGCTCTTGAGGCCACACTGCCTGTCCCCTGCTCTCAGGGATTATTGAGCAGTAAATGGTTAACTATATACAGCACAGAGGTCTCTGAAACAGCTTTTTAATTGGGAGCTCCAGACCACACTGCCTGTCACCTGCTCCCAGGGATGATTGAAAGTAAATGGTTAACTATATACAGCACATACCTCTCTGAAACAGCTTTGTTACTGGGGGCTCCAGAGGCCACATTGCCTGTCCCCTGCGCCCAGGGATTATTGAGCAATAAATGGTTAACTATATACAGGCACAGAGGTCTCTGAAACAACTTTGTAATTCGGGGCTCCCGGAGCCACACTGCCTGTCCCCTGCTCCCAGGGATTATTGAGAGGAAGTAGATGGTTAACTATATACAGCACAGAGGTCTCTGAAACAGCTTTTTAATTGTGGGCTCCCGAGACCACACTGCCTGTCCCCTGCTCTCAGAGATTATTGAGCAGTAAATGATTAACAAAAACAGGCACAGCGGTCACTGAAACAGCTTTTTAATGGGGGCTCCCGGACCACACGGCCTGTCCCCTGCTCCCAGGGATTATTGAGATATAAATGGTTAACTATATACAGCACAGAGGTCTCTGAAACAGCTTTTTAATTGGGGGCTCCCAGACCACACTCCCTGACCACTGCTCCCAGGGAATATTGAGCAGTAAATGGTCAACTCTGTACAGGCACAGAGGTCTCTCAAACAGCTTTTTAATTGGGGGCTCCCGGACCACACTGCCTGTCCCCTGCTCCCAGGGATTATTGAGAAGTAACTGGTTAACTATATACAGCACATACCTCTCTGAAACAGCTTTGTTATTGGTGGCTCCAGAGGCCACATTGCCTGTCCCCTGCGCCCAGGTATTATTGAGCAATAAATGGTTAACTATATACAGGCACAGGGGTCTCTGAAACAGCTTTGTTATTCGGGGCTCCGGGAGCCACACTGCCTGTCCCCTGCTCCCAGGGATTATTGAGAGGAAGTAAATGTTTAACTATATACAGCACAGATGCATCTGAAACAGTTTTTTAATTGGGGGCTCCAGAGGCCACACTGCCTGGTCCAGCTCCCAAGGATTATTGAGCAGTAAATGGTTAACTGTAGACAGGCACAGAGATCTCTGAAACAGTTTATTAATAGGGATATCCTGGACCACACTGCCAGTCCCCTGCTCCCAGGGATTATTGAGCAGTAAATGGTTAACTCTGTACAGGCACAGAGGTCTCTGAAACAGCTTTTCTATTGGAGGCTCGCGGATCACACTGCCTGTCCCGTGCTCCCAGGGATTATTGAGCAGTAAATGATGAACAATAAACAGGCACAGAGATCCCGGACAACACTGCCTGTGGTCTGCTCCCTGGGTTTATTGAGAAATAAATGGTTAACTATATTCAGCACAGAAGTCTCTGAAACAGCTTTTTAATTGGGGGCTCCCAGACCACACTCCCTGTCCACTGCTAATAGTGAATATTGAGCAGTAAATGGTTAACTCCGTACAGGTACAGAAGTCTCTGAAACAGCTTTTTAATTGGGGGCTCCAGGACCACACTGCCTGTCCCCTGCTCCCAGGGATTATTGAGAAGTAAATGGTTAACTATATACAGCACATGCCTCTCTGAAACAGCTTTTTAATTGGGGGCTCGTGAGGCCACACTGCCTGTCCCCTGCTCTCAGGGATTATTGAGCAGTAAATGATTAACAATGAACAGGCACACAGGTCACTGAAACAGCTTTTTAATTGGGGGCTCCAGAGGCCACACTGCCTGGTCCAGCTCCCAAGGATTATTGAGCAGTAAATGGTTAACTGTATACAGACACAGGGATCTCTGAAACAGCTTTTTAATATGGATTTCCTGGACCATACTGCCTGTCCCCTGCTCCCAGGGATTATTGAGAAGTAAATGGCTAACTATATACAGCATAGAGGTCACTGCAACAGCTTTTTAATTGGGGGCTCCCGGAGCCACACTGCATGTCCCCTGCTCCCAGGGATAATTGAGAAGTAAATGGTTAACTATATACAGCACATACCTCTCTGAACCAGCTTTGTTATTGGAGGCTCCAGAGTCCACACTGTCTGTCCCCTGCTCCCAGGCATTATTGAGCAATAAATGGTTAACTATACACAGCACAGAGGTCACTGAAACAGCTTTTTAATTGAGGGCTCCGAGACCACACTGCCTGTCCATTGCTCCCAGGGATTATTGAGCAGTAAATGGTTAACTCTGTACACGCACAGAGGTCTCTGAAACAGCTTTTTAATTGGGGGCTCCCGGACCACACTGCCTGTCCCCTGCTCCCAGGGATTATTGAGAAGTAAATGGTTAACTATATACAGCACATACCTCTCTGAAACAGCTTTGTTATTGGGGCCTCCAGAGTCTACACTGCCTGTCCCCTGCACCCAGGTATTATTGAGCAATAAATGGTTAACTATACACAGCACAGAGGTCTCTGAAACAGCTTTTCTTTGAGGGCTCCCAGACCACACTGCCTGTCCACTGCTCCCAGGGATTATTGAGCAGTAAATGGTTAACTCTGTACAGGCACAGAGGTCTCGGAAACAGCTTTTTAATTGGGGGCTGCCGGACCACACTGCCTGTCACCTGCTCCCAGGGATTATTGAGCAATAAATGGTTAACTATACACAGCATAGAGGACACTGAAACAGCTTTATAATTGGGCGCTTCCGAGAACACACTGCCTGTTCCCAGCTCTCAGGGATTATTGAGCAGTAAATGGTTAACTGTATAGGGATCTCTGAAACAGCTTTTAATATGGATTTCCTGGACCACACTGCCTGTCCCCTGCTCCCAGGGATTATTGAGAAGTAAATGGCTAACTATATACAGCACAGAGGTCACTGAAACAGCTTTTTAATTGGGGGCTCCCGGAGCCACACTGCCTGTCCCCTGCTCCCAGGGATTATTGAGAAGTAAATGGTTAACTATATACAGCACATACCTCTCTGAACCAGCTTCGTTATTGGAGGCTCCAGAGTCCACACTGTCTGTCCCCTGCTCTCAGGGATTATTGAGCAATAAATGGTTAACTATACACAGCACAGAGATCACTGAAACAGCTTTTTAATTGGGAGCTACCGGACCACACTGCCTGTCCCCTGCTCCCAGGGATGATTGATAAATAAATGGTTAACTATAAACAGCACAGAGCTCTCAGAAACAGCTTTTTAATTGAGGGCTCCTAGACCACACTGCCTGTCCATTGCTCCCAGGGATTTTTGAGCAGTAAATGGTTAACTCTGTACAGGCACAGAGGTCTCTGAAACAGCTTTTTAATTGGGGGCTCCCGGACCACACTGCCTGTCCCCTGCTCCCAGGGATTATTGAGAAGTAAATGGTTAACTATTTCCAGCACATACCTCTCTGAAACAGCTTTGTTATTGGGGCATCCAGAGTCCACACTGTCTGTCCCATGCTCCCAGGGATTATTGAGCAATGAATGGTTAACTATATACAGCACAGAGGTCTCTGAAACACCTTTTTTATTGAGGGCTCCCAGACCACAGTGCCTGTCCACTGCTCCCAGGGATTATTGAGCAGTAAATGGTTAACTCTGTACAGGCACAGAGGTCTCTGAAACAGCTTTTTAATTGGGGGCTCCCGGACCACACTGCCTGTCACCTGCTCCCAGGGATTATTGAGAAGTAAATGGTTAACTATATACAGCACATACTTCTCTGAAACAGCTTTGTTATTGGGGCCTCCAGAGTCCACACTGCCTGTCCCCTGCTCCCAGGGATTATTGAGCAATAAATAGTTAACTATACACAGCATAGAGGACACTGAAAGAGCTTTTTAATTGGGGGCTCCCGAGAACACACTGCCTGTTCCCAGCTCTCAGGGATTATTGAGCAGTAAATGGTTAACTATGTACAGGCGCAGAGGTCTCTGAAACAGCTTTTTAATTGGGGGCTCCTGGACAACACTGCCTGTCCCCTGCTCCCATGGATTATTGAGAGGAAGTAAATGGTTAACTGTATACAGCACAGAGGTCTCTGTCACTGCTTTTTAATTGGGTGCTCCCGAGGCCTGACTTCCTGACCCCTTCTCCCGGGTATTATTGAGAAGTAAATGGTTAACTATCTACACACCAAGGTATCTGAAACAGCTTTTTAATTGGGGGCTCCCTGGCCACACTTTCTGTCCACTGCTATCAGGGATTATTGAGCCGTAAATGGTTAACTATATCCAGCACAGCGGTCTCTGAAACAGCTTTTTAACTGGGGGCTCCCGAGGCCACACTGCCTGTCCCCTGCTCCAAGGGCTAATTGAGAAATAAATGGTTAACTATAAACAGGCACAGACGTCACTGAAACAGCTTTTTAATGTGGGCTCCCGGACCACACTTCCTGTCCCCTGCTACCAGGGATTATTGACCGGTAAATGGTCAACTATATCCAGCACAGAGATCTCTGAAACAGCTTTTTAATAGGGGGCTCACAGACCTCACTCCCTGTCCACTGCTCCCAGATATTATTGAGCAGAAAATGGTTAACTCTGTACAGGCACAGAGGTCTCTGAAACAGCTTTTTAATTGGGGGCTCCCGGACCACACTGCCTGTCCCCTGCTCCCAGGGAGTCTTGTGAAGTAAATGGTTAACTTTATACAGCACATACCTCTCTGAAACAGCTTTGTTATTGGGGGCTCCAGAGGCCACACTGCCTGCTCCCAGCTCCCAGGGATTATTGAGCAGTAAATGGTCAACTATGTACAGGCGCAGAGGTCTCTGAAACAGCTTTTTAATTGGGAGCTCCCGGACCACTCTGCCTGTCCCCTGCTCCCAGGGATGAATGAGAAATAAATGGTTAACTATATACTGCACAGAGGTCTCTGAAACAGTTTTTTAATTGGGGGCTCCCAGACCACACAGCCTGTCCACTGCTCCAATGGATTATTGAGCAGTAAATGGTTAACTATACACAGTACAGAGACATCTGAAACAGATTTTTATTGGGGGCTCCTGAGACCACACTGCCCGTCCCCTGCTCCGAGGGATTACTGAGCAGTATATGGTTAACTATATACAGGAACAGAGGTCTCTGAAACAACTTTGTAATTAGGGGCTCCCGGAGCCACACTGCCTGTCCCCTGCTCCCAGGGATTATTGAGAGGAAGAAAATGGTTAACTATATACAGCACAGAGGTCTCTGAAACAGCTTTTTAATTGGGGCTCCCGAGGCCACACTGCCTGTCCCCTTATCCCTGGGATTATTGATCAGTAAATAGTTAAATATATACAGGCACAGAGGTCTCTGAAACAGCTTTTTAAGTGGGGGCTTCCGAGGCCACACTGCCTGTCCCCTGCTCCCAGAGATTATGGAGAAGTAAATGGTTCACTATATACAGCACAGATGTCTCTGAAACAGCTTTTTAATTCGGGGCTCCCGAACCACACTACCTGTCCCCTGCTCCCAGGGATAATTGAGCAGTAAATGGTTCACTATATACAGCACAGATGTCTCTGAAACAGCGTTTTAATTGGGGGCTCCCGAACCACACTGCCTGTCCCCTGCGCCCAGAGATTATTGAGAGGACGCAAACGGTTAACTATATACAGGCACAGAGGTCTCTGAAACAGCTTTTTAATTGCGCGCTCCCGAGGCCACACTGCCTGTCCCCTGCTCCCTGGGATTGTTAAGCAGTAAATGGTTAACTACATACAGCACAGAGGTCTCTGAAACAGCTTTTTAATTGGGGTCTCCCGGACCACCCTGTCTGTCCCCTGCTCCCAGGGATTATTGAGCAGTAAATGGTTAACTATATACAGGCACAGAGGTCTCTTAATCAGCTTTTCAATTGCGGGATTCCGAGGCCACACTGCCTGTACCCCGCTCCCAGGGATTATTGAGAAGTAAATGGTTAACTATATCCAGCACAGAGATCTCTGAAACAACTTTATAATTGGGGGCTGCCGAAGCCACACTGCCTGTCCCCTGATCCAAAGGATTATTGAGCAGGATATGGTTAACTGTATACTGCACTGAAGTCTCTGAAACAGCTTTTTAATTGTGGGATCCCGGACCACACTGCTTGTCACCTGCTCCGAAGTATGATTGAGCAGTAAATGGTTAACTATATACAGGCACAGAGGTCTCTGAAACAGCTTTTAAATAGGGATTTCCTGGACAACACTGCCTGTCCCCTGCTCCTAGGGATTATTGAGCAGTAAATGATTAACTATTTACAGCACATACTTCTCTGAAACAGCTTTGTTATTTTGGGCTCCGGAGGCCACACTGCCTGTCCCCTGCTCTCAGGGATTATTGAGCAGTAAATGATTAACAATAAACAGGCACAGATGTCACTGAAACAGCTTTTTAATGGAGGCTCCCGGACCACACTGCCTGACCCCTGCTCCCTGGGATTGTTAAGCAGTAAATGGTTAACTACATAGAGCACAGAGGTCTCTGAAACAGCTTTTTAATTGAGGGCTCCCGAGGCCACACTGCCTGTCCCCTGCTCCCTGCGATTGTTAAGCAGTAAATGGTTAACTACATAGAGCACAGAGGTCTCTGAAACAGCTTTTTAATTGAGGGCTCCCGAGGCCACACTGCCTGTCACCTGCTCCCAGGGATTATTGAGAAGCAAATGGTTAACTATATACAGCACAGAGGTCTCTGAAACAGCTTTTTAATTACGGGCTCCGGAGGCCGCACTGCCTGTCCCCTGCTCCCAGGGATTGTTAAGCAGTAAATGGTTAACTACATACAGCACAGAGGTCTCTGAAACAGCTTTTTAATTGGGGGCTCCAGAGGCCACACTGCCTGGTCCAGCTCCCAGGGATTATTGAGCAGTAAATGTTTAACTATATACAGCACAGAGGTCTCTGAAACAGCTTTTTAATTGGGGGCTCCCGAGGCCACACTGCCTGTCCCCTGCTCTCAGGGATTATTGAGCAGTAAATGATTAACAATATACAAGCACAGAGGTCACTGAAACAGCTTTTTAATGGGGGCTCCCGGACCACACTGCCTGACCCCTCCTCCCAGGGATTACTGAGAAATAAATGGTTAACTATATACAGTACAGAGTTCTCTGCAACAGCTTTTTAATTGGGGGCTCCAGAGGCCACATTACCTGTCCCCTGCGCCCAGGGATTATTGAGCAATAAATGGTGAACTATATACAGGCACAGAGGTCTCATAAACAGCTTTGTTATTCGGGGCTCCGGGAGCCACACTGCCTGTCCCCTGCTCCCAGAGATTATTGAGAGGAAGTAAATGGTTAACTATATACAGCACAGACGTCTCTGAAACAGGTATTTAATTGGGGGCTCCGGAGGCCGCACTGCCTGTCCCCTGCTCCCAGAGATAATTGAGAGGACGTAAACGGTTAACTATATACAGGCACAGAGGTCTCAGAAACAGATTTTTAATTGCGCGCTCCCGAGGCCACACTGCTTGTCCCCTGCTCCCAGGGATTATTGAGAGAAAGTAAATGGTTAAAAATATACTGCACAGATGCATCTGAAACAGCGTTTTAATTTGGGGCTCCAGAGGCCACACTGCCTGGTCCAGCTCCCAAGGATTATTGAGCAGTAAATGGTTAACTGTAGACAGGCACAGAGATCTCTGAAACAGCTTTTTAATAGGGATTTCCTGGACCACACTGCCAGTCCCCTGCTCCCAGGGATTATTGAGCAGTAAATGGTTAACTCTGTACAGGCACAGAGGTCTCTGAAACAGCTTTTCTATTGGAGGCTCGCGGACCACACTGCCTGTCCACTGCACCAGGATTATTGAGCAATAAATGGTTAACTATACACAGCACAGAGTTCTCTGAAACAGCTTTTTTATTGAGGGCTCCCAGACCACACTGCCTGTCCACTGCTCCCAGGGATTATTGAGCAGTAAATTGTTAACTCTGTACAGGCACAGAGGTCTCTGAAACAGCTTTTTAATTGGGGGCTCCCGGACCACACTGCCTGTCCCCTGCTCCCAGGGATTATTGAGCAATAAATGGTTAACTATATACAGCACATACCTCTCTGAAACAGCTTTGTTATTGGGGCCTCCAGAGTCCACACTGTCTGTCCCATGCTCCCAGGGATTGTTGAGCAATAAATGGTTAACTATACACAGCACAGAGGTCTCTGAAACAGCGTTTTTATTGAGGGCTCCCAGACCACACTACCTGTCCACTGCTCCCAGGTATTATTGAGCAGTAAATGGTTAACTCTGTACAGGCACAGAGGTCTCTGAAACAGCTTTTTAATTGGGGGCCCCAGGACCACACTGCCTGTCACCTGCTCCCAGGGATTATTGAGAAGTAAATGGTTAACTATATACAGCATAGAGGACACTGAAACAGCTTTTTAATTGGGGGCTCCCGAGAACACACTGCCTGTTCCCAGCTCTCTGGGATTATTGAGCAGTAAATGGTTAACTATGTACAGGCGCAGAGGTCTCTGAAACAGCTTTGTAATTGGGGGCTCCTGGACAACACTGCCTGTCCCCTGCTCCCATGGATTATTGAGAGGAAGTAAATGGTTAACTGTATACAGTACAGAGGTCTCTGTAACTGCTTTTTAATTGGGTGCTCCCGAGGCCAGACTTCCTGACCCCTTCTCCCGGGTATTATTGAGAAGTAAATGGTTAACTATCTACACACCAAGGTCTCTGAAACAGCTTTTTAATTGGGGACTCCCAGGCCACACTTTCTGTCCACTGCTATCAGGGATCATTGAGCCTTAAATGGTTAACTATATCCAGCACAGAGGTCTCTGAAACAGCTTTTTAACTGGTGGCTCCCGAGGCCACACTGCCTGTCCCCTGATCCAAGGGCTAATTGAGAAATAAATGGTAAACTATAAACAGGCACAGACGTCACTGAAACAGCTTTTTAATGTGGGCTCCCGGACCACACTTCCTGTCCCCTGCTACCAGGGATTATTGACCGGTAAATGGTCAACTATATCCAGCACAGAGATCTCTGAAACTGCTTTTTAATAGGGGGCTCACAGACCTCACTCCCTGTCCACTGCTCCCAGATATTATTGAGTAGAAAATGGTTAACTCTGTACAGGCAAAGAGGTCTCTGAAACAGCTTTTTAATTGGGGGCTCCCGGACCACACTGCCTGTCCCCTGCTCCCAGGGAGTCTTGTGAAGTAAATGGTTAACTTTATACAGCACATACCTCTCTGAAATAGCTTTGTTATTGGGGGCTCCAGAGGCCACACTGCCTGCTCCCAGCTCCCAGGGATTATTGAGCAGTAAATGGTCAACTATGTACAGGCGCAGAGGTCTCTGAAACAGCTTTTTAATTGGGAGCTCCCGGACCACTCTGCCTGTCCCCTGCTCCCAGGGATGAATGAGAAATAAATGGTTAACTATATACTGCACAGAGGTCTCTGAAACACTTTTTTAATTGGGGGCTCCCAGACCACACAGCCTGTCCACTGCTCCAATGGATTATTGAGCAGTAAATGGTTAACTATACACAGTACAGAGACATCTGAAACAGATTTTTATTGGGGGCTCCTGAGACCACACTGCCCGTCCCCTGCTCCGAGGGATTACTGAGCAGTAAATGGTTAACTATATACAGGCACAGAGGTCTCTGAAACAACTTTGTAATTAGGGGCTCCAGGAGCCACACTGCCTGTCCCCTGCTCCCAGGGATTATTGAGAGGAAGAAAATGGTTAACTATATACAGCACAGAGGTCTCTGAAACAGCTTTTTAATTGGGGCTCCCGAGGCCACACTACCTGTCCCCTGCTCCCAGGGATAATTGAGAAGTAAATGGTTCACTATATACAGCACAGATGTCTCTGAAACAGCTTTTTAATTGGGGGCTCCCGAGACCACACTGCCTGTTCCCAGCTCCCAGGTATTATTGAGCAGTAAATGGTTGACTATTTACAGGCACACAGGTCTCTGAAACAGCTTTTTAATTGAGGGCTCCCAGACCACACTGCCTGTCCATTGCTCCCAGGGATTATTGATCAGTAAATGGTTAACTATATACAGGCACAGAGGTCTCTGAAACAGCTTTTTAATTGGGGTCTCCCGAGGCCACACTGCCTGTCCTCTTATCCCTGGGATTATTGATCAGTAAATGGTTAAATATATACAGGCACAGAGGTCTCTGAAACAGCTTTTTAAGTGGGTGCTTCCGAGGCCACACTGCCTGTCCCCTGCTCCCAGAGATTATGGAGAAGTAAATGGTTCACTATATACAGCACAGATGTCTCTGAAACAGCTTTTTAATTGGGGGCTCCCGAACCACACTACCTGTCCCCTGCTCCCAGGGATAATTGAGCAGTAAATGGTTCACTATATACAGCACAGATGTCTCTGAAACAGCTTTTTAATTGGGGGCTCCCGAACCACACTGCCTGTCCCCTGCTCCCAGAGATTATTGAGAAGACGCAAACGGTTAACTATATACAGGCACAGAGGTCTCTGAAACAGCTTTTTAATTGCGCGCTCCCGAGGCCACACTATCTGTCCACTGCTCCCCGGGATTGTTATGCAGTAAATGGTTAACTACATACAGCACAGAGGTCTCTGAAACAGCTTTTTAATTGGGGTCTCCCGGACCACCCTGTCTGTCCCCTGCTCCCAGGGATTATTGAGCAGTAAATGGTTAACTCTGTACAGGCACAGAGGTCTCTGAAACAGCTTTTCTATTGGAGGCTCGCGGACCACACTGCCTGTCCACTGCACCAGGATTATTGAGCAATAAATGGTTAACTATACACAGCACAGAGTTCTCTGAAACAGCTTTTTTATTGAGGGCTCCCAGACCACACTGCCTGTCCACTGCTCCCAGGGATTATTGAGCAGTAAATTGTTAACTCTGTACAGGCACAGAGGTCTCTGAAACAGCTTTTTAATTGGGGGCTCCCGGACCACACTGCCTGTCCCCTGCTCCCAGGGATTATTGAGCAATAAATGGTTAACTATATACAGCACATACCTCTCTGAAACAGCTTTGTTATTGGGGCCTCCAGAGTCCACACTGTCTGTCCCATGCTCCCAGGGATTGTTGAGCAATAAATGGTTAACTATACACAGCACAGAGGTCTCTGAAACAGCGTTTTTATTGAGGGCTCCCAGACCACACTACCTGTCCACTGCTCCCAGGTATTATTGAGCAGTAAATGGTTAACTCTGTACAGGCACAGAGGTCTCTGAAACAGCTTTTTAATTGGGGGCCCCAGGACCACACTGCCTGTCACCTGCTCCCAGGGATTATTGAGAAGTAAATGGTTAACTATATACAGCATAGAGGACACTGAAACAGCTTTTTAATTGGGGGCTCCCGAGAACACACTGCCTGTTCCCAGCTCTCTGGGATTATTGAGCAGTAAATGGTTAACTATGTACAGGCGCAGAGGTCTCTGAAACAGCTTTGTAATTGGGGGCTCCTGGACAACACTGCCTGTCCCCTGCTCCCATGGATTATTGAGAGGAAGTAAATGGTTAACTGTATACAGTACAGAGGTCTCTGTAACTGCTTTTTAATTGGGTGCTCCCGAGGCCAGACTTCCTGACCCCTTCTCCCGGGTATTATTGAGAAGTAAATGGTTAACTATCTACACACCAAGGTCTCTGAAACAGCTTTTTAATTGGGGACTCCCAGGCCACACTTTCTGTCCACTGCTATCAGGGATCATTGAGCCGTAAATGGTTAACTATATCCAGCACAGAGGTCTCTGAAACAGCTTTTTAACTGGTGGCTCCCGAGGCCACACTGCCTGTCCCCTGATCCAAGGGCTAATTGAGAAATAAATGGTAAACTATAAACAGGCACAGACGTCACTGAAACAGCTTTTTAATGTGGGCTCCCGGACCACACTTCCTGTCCCCTGCTACCAGGGATTATTGACCGGTAAATGGTCAACTATATCCAGCACAGAGATCTCTGAAACTGCTTTTTAATAGGGGGCTCACAGACCTCATTCCCTGTCCACTGCTCCCAGATATTATTGAGTAGAAAATGGTTAACTCTGTACAGGCAAAGAGGTCTCTGAAACAGCTTTTTAATTGGGGGCTCCCGGACCACACTGCCTGTCCCCTGCTCCCAGGGAGTCTTGTGAAGTAAATGGTTAACTTTATACAGCACATACCTCTCTGAAATAGCTTTGTTATTGGGGGCTCCAGAGGCCACACTGCCTGCTCCCAGCTCCCAGGGATTATTGAGCAGTAAATGGTCAACTATGTACAGGCGCAGAGGTCTCTGAAACAGCTTTTTAATTGGGAGCTCCCGGACCACTCTGCCTGTCCCCTGCTCCCAGGGATGAATGAGAAATAAATGGTTAACTATATACTGCACAGAGGTCTCTGAAACACTTTTTTAATTGGGGGCTCCCAGACCACACAGCCTGTCCACTGCTCCAATGGATTATTGAGCAGTAAATGGTTAACTATACACAGTACAGAGACATCTGAAACAGATTTTTATTGGGGGCTCCTGAGACCACACTGCCCGTCCCCTGCTCCGAGGGATTACTGAGCAGTAAATGGTTAACTATATACAGGCACAGAGGTCTCTGAAACAACTTTGTAATTAGGGGCTCCAGGAGCCACACTGCCTGTCCCCTGCTCCCAGGGATTATTGAGAGGAAGAAAATGGTTAACTATATACAGCACAGAGGTCTCTGAAACAGCTTTTTAATTGGGGCTCCCGAGGCCACACTACCTGTCCCCTGCTCCCAGGGATAATTGAGAAGTAAATGGTTCACTATATACAGCACAGATGTCTCTGAAACAGCTTTTTAATTGGGGGCTCCCGAGACCACACTGCCTGTTCCCAGCTCCCAGGTATTATTGAGCAGTAAATGGTTGACTATTTACAGGCACACAGGTCTCTGAAACAGCTTTTTAATTGAGGGCTCCCAGACCACACTGCCTGTCCATTGCTCCCAGGGATTATTGATCAGTAAATGGTTAACTATATACAGGCACAGAGGTCTCTGAAACAGCTTTTTAATTGGGGTCTCCCGAGGCCACACTGCCTGTCCTCTTATCCCTGGGATTATTGATCAGTAAATGGTTAAATATATACAGGCACAGAGGTCTCTGAAACAGCTTTTTAAGTGGGGGCTTCCGAGGCCACACTGCCTGTCCCCTGCTCCCAGAGATTATGGAGAAGTAAATGGTTCACTATATACAGCACAGATGTCTCTGAAACAGCTTTTTAATTGGGGGCTCCCGAACCACACTACCTGTCCCCTGCTCCCAGGGATAATTGAGCAGTAAATGGTTCACTATATACAGCACAGATGTCTCTGAAACAGCTTTTTAATTGGGGGCTCCCGAACCACACTGCCTGTCCCCTGCTCCCAGAGATTATTGAGAAGACGCAAACGGTTAACTATATACAGGCACAGAGGTCTCTGAAACAGCTTTTTAATTGCGCGCTCCCGAGGCCACACTATCTGTCCCCTGCTCCCTGGGATTGTTATGCAGTAAATGGTTAACTACATACAGCACAGAGGTCTCTGAAACAGCTTTTTAATTGGGGTCTCCCGGACCACCCTGTCTGTCCCCTGCTCCCAGGGATTATTGAGCAGTAAATGGTTAACTATATACAGGCACAGAGGTCTCTTAATCAGCTTTTCAATTGCGGGCTTCCGAGGCCACACTGCCTGTACCCCGCTCCCAGGGATTATTGAGAAGTAAATGGTTAACTATATCCAGCACAGAGATCTCTGAAACAACTTTATAATTGTGGGCTCCCGAAGCCACACTGCCTGTCCCCTGATCCAAAGGATTATTGAGCAGGATATGGTTAACTGTATACTGCACTGAAGTCTCTGAAACAGCTTTTTAATTGTGGGATCCCGGACCACACTGCTTGTCACCTGCTCCGAAGTATTATTGAGCAGTAAATGGTTAACTATATACAGGCACAGAGGTCTCTGAAACAGCTTTTAAATAGGGATTTCCTGGACAACACTGCCTGTCCCCTGCTCCTAGGGATTATTGAGCAGTAAATGATTAACTATTTACAGCACATACTTCTCTGAAACAGCTTTGTTATTTTGGGCTCCGGAGGCCACACTGCCTGTCCCCTGCTCTCAGGGATTATTGAGCAGTAAATGATTAACAATAAACAGGCACAGAGGTCACTGAAACAGCTTTTTAATGGAGGCTCCCGGACCACACTGCCTGTCCCCTGCTCCCTGGGATTGTTAAGCAGTAAATGGTTAACTACATAGAGCACAGAGGTCTCTGAAACAGCTTTTTAATTGAGGGCTCCCGAGGCCACACTGCCTGTCACCTGCTCCCAGGGATTATTGAGAAGCAAATGGTTAACTATATACAGCACAGAGGTCTCTGAAACAGCTTTTTAATTGGGGGCTCCAGAGTCCACACTGCCTGGTCCAGCTCCCAGGGATTATTGAGCAGTAAATGTTTAACTATATACAGCACAGAGGTCTCTGAAACAGCTTTTTAATTGGGGGCTCCCGAGGCCACACTGCCTGTCCCCTCCTCCCAGGGATTACTGAGAAATAAATGGTTAACTATATACAGTACAGAGTTCTCTGCAACAGCTTTTTAATTGGGGGCTCCAGAGGCCACATTGCCTGTCCCCTGCGCCCAGGGATTATTGAGCAATAAATGGTTAACTATATACAGGCACAGAGGTCTCAGAAACAGCTTTGTTATTCGGGGCTCCGGGAGCCACACTGCCTGTCCCCTGCTCCCAGAGATTATTGAGAGGAAGTAAATGGTTAACTATATACAGCACAGACGTCTCTGAAACAGGTATTTAATTGGGGGCTCCGGAGGCCGCACTGCCTGTCCCCTGCTCCCAGAGATAATTGAGAGGACGTAAACGGTTAACTATATACAGGCGCAGAGGTCTCAGAAACAGATTTTTAATTGCGCGCTCCCGAGGCCACACTGCTTGTCCCCTGCTCCCAGGGATTATTGAGAGAAAGTAAATGGTTAAAAAAATGCTGCACAGATGCATCTGAAACAGCGTTTTAATTGGGGGCTCCAGAGGCCACACTGCCTGGTCCAGCTCCCAAGGATTATTGAGCAGTAAATGGTTAACTGTAGACAGGCACAGAGATCTCTGAAACAGCTTTTTAATAGGGATTTCCTGGACCACACTGCCAGTCCCCTGCTCCCAGGGATTATTGAGCAGTAAATGGTTAACTCTGTACAGGCACAGAGGTCTCTGAAACAGCTTTTCTATTGGGGGCTCGCGGACCACACTGCCTGTCCACTGCTCCCAGGGATTATTGAGCAATAAATGGTTAACTATACACAGCACAGAGTTCTCTGAAACAGCTTTTTTATTGAGGGCTCCCAGACCACACTGCCTGTCCACTGCTCCCAGGGATTATTGAGCAGTAAATTGTTAACTCTGTACAGGCACAGAGGTCTCTGAAACAGCTTTTTAATTGGGGGCTCCCGGACCACACTGCCTGTCCCCTGCTCCCAGGGATTATTGAGCAATAAATGGTTAACTATATACAGCACATACCTCTCTGAAACAGCTTTGTTATTGGGGCCTCCAGAGTCCACACTCTCTGTCCCATGCTCCCAGGGATTGTTGAGCAATAAATGGTTAACTATACAAAGCACAGAGGTCTCTGAAACAGCGTTTTTATTGAGGGCTCCCAGACCACACTACCTGTCCACTGCTCCCAGGTATTATTGAGCAGTAAATGGTTAACTCTGTACAGGCACAGAGGTCTCTGAAATAGCTTTTTAATTGGGGGCCCCAGGACCACACTGCCTGTCACCTGCTCCCAGGGATTATTGAGAAGTAAATGGTTAACTATATACATCACATACCTCTCTGAAACAGCTTTGTTATTGGGGCCTCCAGAGTCCACACTGCCTGTCCCCTGCTCCCAGGGATTATTGAGCAATAAATGGTTAACTATACACAGCATAGAGGACACTGAAACAGCTTTTTAATTGGGGGCTCCCGAGAACACACTGCCTGTTCCCAGCTCTCTGGGATTATTGAGCAGTAAATGTTTCACTATGTACAGGCGCAGAGGTCTCTGAAACAGCTTTGTAATTGGGGGCTCCTGGACAACACTGCCTGTCCCCTGCTCCCATGGATTATTGAGAGGAAGAAAATGGTTAACTGTATACAGTACAGAGGTCTCTGTAACTGCTTTTTAATTGGGTGCTCCCGAGGCCAGACTTCCTGACCCCTTCTCCCGGGTATTATTGAGAAGTAAATGGTTAACTATCTACACACCAAGGTCTCTGAAACAGCTTTTTAATTGGGGGCTCCCAGGCCACACTTTCTGTCCACTGCTATCAGGAATCATTGAGCCGTAAATGGTTAACTATATCCAGCACAGAGGTCTCTGAAACAGCTTTTTAACTGGTGGCTCCCGGACCACACTTCCTGTCCCCTGCTACCAGGGATTATTGACCGGTAAATGGTCAACTATATCCAGCACAGAGATCTCTGAAACAGCTTTCTAATTGGGGGCTCACAGACCTCACTCCCTGTCCACTGCTCCCAGGTATTATTGAGCAGAAAATGGTTAACTCTGTACAGGCACAGAGGTCTCTGAAACAGCTTTTTCATTGGGAGCTCCCGGACCACTCTGCCTGTCCCCTGCTCCCAGGGATGAATGAGAAATAAATGGTTAACTATTTACTGCAAAGAGGTCTCTGAAACAGTTTTTTAATTGGGGGCTCCCAGACCACACAGCCTGTCCACTGCTCCAATGGATTATTGAGCAGTAAATGGTTAACTATACACAGTACAGAGACATCTGAAACAGATTTTTATTGGGGGCTCCTGAGACCACACTGCCCGTACCCTGCTCCGTGGGATTACTGAGCAGTAAATGGTTAACTATATACAGGCACAGAGGTCTCTGAAACAACTTTGTAATTCGGGGCTCCCGGAGCCACACTGCATGTCCCCTGCTCCCAGAGGTTATTGAGAGGACGTAAACGGTTAACTATATGCAGCACAGTCGTCTCTGAAACAGCTGTTTAATTGGGGGCTCCGGAGGCCGAACTGCCTGTCCCCTGCTCCCAGAGATTATTGAGAGGAAGTAAATGGTTAACTATATACAGCACAGTTGTATCTGAAACAGCTTTTTATTGGGGGCTCCAGAGGCCACACTGCTTGGTCCCGCTCCCAAGGATTATTGAGCAGTAAATGGTTAACTGTGTACAGGCACAGAGATCTCGGAAACAGCTTTTTAATAGGGATTTCCTGTACCACACTGCCTGTCCCCTGCTCCCAGGGATTATTGAGAAGTAAATGGCTAACTATATACAGCACAGAGGTCACTGAAAATGCTTTTTAATTGGGGGCTCCCGGAGCCACACTGCCAGTCCCCTGCACCCAGGGATTATTGAGCAGTAAATGGTTAACTATATACAGCACATACCTCTCTGAACCAGCTTTGTTATTGGGGGCTCCAGAGTCCACACTGTCTGTCCTCTGCTCCCAGGGATTATTGAGCAATAAATGGTTAACTATACACAGCACAGAGGTCACTGAAACAGCTTTTTAATTGGGGGCTCCCGAGACCACACTGCCTGTTCCCAGCTCCCAGGGAATATTGAGCAGTAAATGGTTAACTATTTACAGGCGCAGAGGTCTCTGAAACAGCTTTTTAATTGGGAGCTCCCGGACCACACTGCCTGTCCCCTGCTCCCAGGGATGATTGAGAAATAAATGGTTAACTATAAACAGCACAGAGCTCTCTGAAACAGCCTTTTTATTGAGGGCTCCCAGCCCACACTGCCTGTCTATTGCTCCCAGGGATTATTGAGCAGTAAATGGTTAACTCTGCACTGGCACAGAGGTCTCTGAAACAGCTTTTTAATTGGGGGCCCCGGAGGCCGCACTGCCTGTCCCCTGCTCCCAGAGATAATTGAGAGGACGTAAACGGTTAACTATATACAGGCACAGATGTCTCAGAAACAGATTTTTAAATGCGTGCTCCCGATGCCACACTGCTTGTCCCCTGCTCCCAGGGATTATTGAGAGAAAGTAAATGGTTAAATATATACAGCACAGATGCATCTGAAACAGCTTTTTAATTGTGGGCTCCAGAGGCCACACTGCCTGGTCCAGCTCCCAAGGATTATTGAGCAGTAAATGGTTAACTGTATACAGGCACAGAGGTCTCTGAAACAGCTTTTTAATAGGGATTTCCTGGACCACACTGCCAGTCCCCTGCTCCCAGGGATTATTGAGCATTAAATGGTTAACTCTGTACAGGCACAGAGGTCTCTGTAACAGCTTTTCTATTGGAGGCTCCTGGACAACACTGCCTGTCTCCTGCTCCCATGGATTATTGAGAGGACGTAAATGGTTAACTGCATACAGCACAGAGGTCTCTGAAACTGCTTTTTAATTGGGCGCTCCCGAGGCCAGACTTCCTGTCCCCTTCTCCCGGGTATTATTGAGAAGGACATGGTTAACTATCGACACACCAAGGTCTCTGAAACAGCTTTTTAATTGGGGTCTCCCGAGGCCACACTGCCTGGCCCCTGCTCCCAGGGATTATTGAGCAGTAAATGGTTAACTATATACAGCACAGAGGTCTCTGAAACAGCATTTTAATTGTTGGCTCCCGGACCACACTGCCTGTCCCCTGCTCCCAGGGATTATTGAGAAGTAAATGGTTAACTATATACAGCACAGAGGTCTCTGAAACAGCTTTTTAATTGGGGTCTCCCGAGGCCACACTGCCTGTCCTCTTATCCCAGGGATTATTGATCAGTAAATGGTTAAATATATACAGGCACAGAGGTCTCTGAAACAGCTTTTTAAGAGGGGGCTCACGAGGCCACACTGCCTGTCCCCTTCACCCAGGGATAATTGAGCAGTAAATGGTTAACTATATACAGCACAGATGTCTCGGAAACAGCTTTTTAATTGGGGGCTCCCGAACCACACTGCCTGTCCCCTGCTCCCAGAGATTATTGAGAGGACGCAAACGGTTAACTATATACCGGCACAGAGGTCTCTGAAACAGCTTTTCAATTGCGGGCTCCCCAGACCACACTGCCTGTACCCCGCTGCCAGGGATTATTGAGAAGTAAATGGTTAACTATATCCAGCACAGAGATCTCTGAAACAACTTTATAATTGGGGGCTCCCGAAGCCACACTGCCTGTCCCCTGATCCAAAGGATTATTGAGCAGGATATGGTTAACTGTATACTGCACAGAAGTCTCTGAAACAGCTTTTTAATTGTGGGATCCCGGACCACACTGCTTGTCCCCTGCTCCGAAGTATTATTGAGCAGTAAATGGTTAACTATATACAGGCACAGAGGTCTCTGAAACAGCTTTTTAATAGGGATTTCCTGGACAATACGGCCTGTCCCCTGCTCCCAGGGATTATTGAGCAGTAAATGATTAACTATATACAGCACATACTTCTCTGAAACAGCTTTGTTATTGGGGGCTCCGGAGGCCACACTGCCTGTCCCCTTCTCCAGGGATTATTGAGCAATAAATGTTTAACGATCTACAGCACAGAGTTCACTGAAACATCTTTTTAATTGGGGTCTCCCGAGGCAATACTGCCTGTCCCCTGCTCTCAGGGATTATTGAGAAGTATATGGTTAACTATATACAGCACAGATGTCACTGAAACAGCTTTTTAATTGGAGGCTCCCGGACCACACTGCCTGTCCCCTGCTCCCAGGGATGATTGAGAAGTAAATGGTGAACTATATACGGCACAGAGGTCTCTGAAACTCCTTTTTAATTGGGGGCTCCCGGACCACACAGAATGTCCCCTGCTCCCAGGGATTATTGAGCAGTAAATGATTAACTATATACTGTACAGAGCTCACTGAAACAGCTTTTTAATTGTGGGCTCCCGGACCACACTGCCTGTCCCCTGCTCCCAGGGATTATTGAGAAGTAAATGGTTAACTATATACAGCAGCGAGGTCTCTGAAACAGCTTTTTAATTGGGGTCTCCCGAGGCCACACTGCCTGTCCTCTTATCCCAGGGATTATTGATCAGTAAATGGTTAAATATATACAGGCACAGAGGTCTCTGAAACAGCTTTTTAAGTGGGGGCTCCCGTGGCCACACTGCCTGTCCCCTTCCCTCAGGGATAATTGAGCAGTAAATGGTTAACTATATACAGCACAGATGTCTCTGAAACAGCTTTTTAATTGGGGGCTCCCGAACCACACTGCCTGTCCCCTGCTCCCAGAGATTATTGAGAGGACGCAAACGCTTAACTATATACCGGCACAAATGTCTCTGAAACAGCTTTTCAATTGCGGGCTCCCGAGTCCACACTGCCTGTACCCCGCTCCCAGGGATTATTGAGAAGCAAATGGTTAACTATATCCAGCACAGAGATCTCTGAAACAACTTTATAATTGGGGGCTCCCGAAGCCACACTGCCTGTCCCCTGATCCAAAGGATTATTGAGCAGGATATGGTTAACTATATACAGCACAGAGGTCTCTGAAACAGCTTTTTAATTGGGGGCTCCAGAGTCCACACTGCCTGGTCCAGCTCCCAGGGATTATTGAGCAGTAAATGTTTAACTATATACAGCACAGAGGTCTCTGAAACAGCTTTTTAATTGGGGGCTCCCGAGGCCACACTGCCTGTCCCCTCCTCCCAGGGATTACTGAGAAATAAATGGTTAACTATATACAGTACAGAGTTCTCTGCAACAGCTTTTTAATTGGGGGCTCCAGAGGCCACATTGCCTGTCCCCTGCGCCCAGGGATTATTGAGCAATAAATGGTTAACTATATACAGGCACAGAGGTCTCAGAAACAGCTTTGTTATTCGGGGCTCCGGGAGCCACACTGCCTGTCCCCTGCTCCCAGAGATTATTGAGAGGAAGTAAATGGTTAACTATATACAGCACAGACGTCTCTGAAACAGGTATTTAATTGGGGGCTCCGGAGGCCGCACTGCCTGTCCCCTGCTCCCAGAGATAATTGAGAGGACGTAAACGGTTAACTATATACAGGCGCAGAGGTCTCAGAAACAGATTTTTAATTGCGCGCTCCCGAGGCCACACTGCTTGTCCCCTGCTCCCAGGGATTATTGAGAGAAAGTAAATGGTTAAAAAAATGCTGCACAGATGCATCTGAAACAGCGTTTTAATTGGGGGCTCCAGAGGCCACACTGCCTGGTCCAGCTCCCAAGGATTATTGAGCAGTAAATGGTTAACTGTAGACAGGCACAGAGATCTCTGAAACAGCTTTTTAATAGGGATTTCCTGGACCACACTGCCAGTCCCCTGCTCCCAGGGATTATTGAGCAGTAAATGGTTAACTCTGTACAGGCACAGAGGTCTCTGAAACAGCTTTTCTATTGGGGGCTCGCGGACCACACTGCCTGTCCACTGCTCCCAGGGATTATTGAGCAATAAATGGTTAACTATACACAGCACAGAGTTCTCTGAAACAGCTTTTTTATTGAGGGCTCCCAGACCACACTGCCTGTCCACTGCTCCCAGGGATTATTGAGCAGTAAATTGTTAACTCTGTACAGGCACAGAGGTCTCTGAAACAGCTTTTTAATTGGGGGCTCCCGGACCACACTGCCTGTCCCCTGCTCCCAGGGATTATTGAGCAATAAATGGTTAACTATATACAGCACATACCTCTCTGAAACAGCTTTGTTATTGGGGCCTCCAGAGTCCACACTCTCTGTCCCATGCTCCCAGGGATTGTTGAGCAATAAATGGTTAACTATACAAAGCACAGAGGTCTCTGAAACAGCGTTTTTATTGAGGGCTCCCAGACCACACTACCTGTCCACTGCTCCCAGGTATTATTGAGCAGTAAATGGTTAACTCTGTACAGGCACAGAGGTCTCTGAAATAGCTTTTTAATTGGGGGCCCCAGGACCACACTGCCTGTCACCTGCTCCCAGGGATTATTGAGAAGTAAATGGTTAACTATATACATCACATACCTCTCTGAAACAGCTTTGTTATTGGGGCCTCCAGAGTCCACACTGCCTGTCCCCTGCTCCCAGGGATTATTGAGCAATAAATGGTTAACTATACACAGCATAGAGGACACTGAAACAGCTTTTTAATTGGGGGCTCCCGAGAACACACTGCCTGTTCCCAGCTCTCTGGGATTATTGAGCAGTAAATGTTTCACTATGTACAGGCGCAGAGGTCTCTGAAACAGCTTTGTAATTGGGGGCTCCTGGACAACACTGCCTGTCCCCTGCTCCCATGGATTATTGAGAGGAAGAAAATGGTTAACTGTATACAGTACAGAGGTCTCTGTAACTGCTTTTTAATTGGGTGCTCCCGAGGCCAGACTTCCTGACCCCTTCTCCCGGGTATTATTGAGAAGTAAATGGTTAACTATCTACACACCAAGGTCTCTGAAACAGCTTTTTAATTGGGGGCTCCCAGGCCACACTTTCTGTCCACTGCTATCAGGAATCATTGAGCCGTAAATGGTTAACTATATCCAGCACAGAGGTCTCTGAAACAGCTTTTTAACTGGTGGCTCCCGGACCACACTTCCTGTCCCCTGCTACCAGGGATTATTGACCGGTAAATGGTCAACTATATCCAGCACAGAGATCTCTGAAACAGCTTTCTAATTGGGGGCTCACAGACCTCACTCCCTGTCCACTGCTCCCAGGTATTATTGAGCAGAAAATGGTTAACTCTGTACAGGCACAGAGGTCTCTGAAACAGCTTTTTCATTGGGAGCTCCCGGACCACTCTGCCTGTCCCCTGCTCCCAGGGATGAATGAGAAATAAATGGTTAACTATTTACTGCAAAGAGGTCTCTGAAACAGTTTTTTAATTGGGGGCTCCCAGACCACACAGCCTGTCCACTGCTCCAATGGATTATTGAGCAGTAAATGGTTAACTATACACAGTACAGAGACATCTGAAACAGATTTTTATTGGGGGCTCCTGAGACCACACTGCCCGTACCCTGCTCCGTGGGATTACTGAGCAGTAAATGGTTAACTATATACAGGCACAGAGGTCTCTGAAACAACTTTGTAATTCGGGGCTCCCGGAGCCACACTGCATGTCCCCTGCTCCCAGAGGTTATTGAGAGGACGTAAACGGTTAACTATATGCAGCACAGTCGTCTCTGAAACAGCTGTTTAATTGGGGGCTCCGGAGGCCGAACTGCCTGTCCCCTGCTCCCAGAGATTATTGAGAGGAAGTAAATGGTTAACTATATACAGCACAGTTGTATCTGAAACAGCTTTTTATTGGGGGCTCCAGAGGCCACACTGCTTGGTCCCGCTCCCAAGGATTATTGAGCAGTAAATGGTTAACTGTGTACAGGCACAGAGATCTCGGAAACAGCTTTTTAATAGGGATTTCCTGTACCACACTGCCTGTCCCCTGCTCCCAGGGATTATTGAGAAGTAAATGGCTAACTATATACAGCACAGAGGTCACTGAAAATGCTTTTTAATTGGGGGCTCCCGGAGCCACACTGCCAGTCCCCTGCACCCAGGGATTATTGAGCAGTAAATGGTTAACTATATACAGCACATACCTCTCTGAACCAGCTTTGTTATTGGGGGCTCCAGAGTCCACACTGTCTGTCCTCTGCTCCCAGGGATTATTGAGCAATAAATGGTTAACTATACACAGCACAGAGGTCACTGAAACAGCTTTTTAATTGGGGGCTCCCGAGACCACACTGCCTGTTCCCAGCTCCCAGGGAATATTGAGCAGTAAATGGTTAACTATTTACAGGCGCAGAGGTCTCTGAAACAGCTTTTTAATTGGGAGCTCCCGGACCACACTGCCTGTCCCCTGCTCCCAGGGATGATTGAGAAATAAATGGTTAACTATAAACAGCACAGAGCTCTCTGAAACAGCCTTTTTATTGAGGGCTCCCAGCCCACACTGCCTGTCTATTGCTCCCAGGGATTATTGAGCAGTAAATGGTTAACTCTGCACTGGCACAGAGGTCTCTGAAACAGCTTTTTAATTGGGGGCCCCGGAGGCCGCACTGCCTGTCCCCTGCTCCCAGAGATAATTGAGAGGACGTAAACGGTTAACTATATACAGGCACAGATGTCTCAGAAACAGATTTTTAAATGCGTGCTCCCGATGCCACACTGCTTGTCCCCTGCTCCCAGGGATTATTGAGAGAAAGTAAATGGTTAAATATATACAGCACAGATGCATCTGAAACAGCTTTTTAATTGTGGGCTCCAGAGGCCACACTGCCTGGTCCAGCTCCCAAGGATTATTGAGCAGTAAATGGTTAACTGTATACAGGCACAGAGGTCTCTGAAACAGCTTTTTAATAGGGATTTCCTGGACCACACTGCCAGTCCCCTGCTCCCAGGGATTATTGAGCATTAAATGGTTAACTCTGTACAGGCACAGAGGTCTCTGTAACAGCTTTTCTATTGGAGGCTCCTGGACAACACTGCCTGTCTCCTGCTCCCATGGATTATTGAGAGGACGTAAATGGTTAACTGCATACAGCACAGAGGTCTCTGAAACTGCTTTTTAATTGGGCGCTCCCGAGGCCAGACTTCCTGTCCCCTTCTCCCGGGTATTATTGAGAAGGACATGGTTAACTATCGACACACCAAGGTCTCTGAAACAGCTTTTTAATTGGGGTCTCCCGAGGCCACACTGCCTGGCCCCTGCTCCCAGGGATTATTGAGCAGTAAATGGTTAACTATATACAGCACAGAGGTCTCTGAAACAGCATTTTAATTGTTGGCTCCCGGACCACACTGCCTGTCCCCTGCTCCCAGGGATTATTGAGAAGTAAATGGTTAACTATATACAGCACAGAGGTCTCTGAAACAGCTTTTTAATTGGGGTCTCCCGAGGCCACACTGCCTGTCCTCTTATCCCAGGGATTATTGATCAGTAAATGGTTAAATATATACAGGCACAGAGGTCTCTGAAACAGCTTTTTAAGAGGGGGCTCACGAGGCCACACTGCCTGTCCCCTTCACCCAGGGATAATTGAGCAGTAAATGGTTAACTATATACAGCACAGATGTCTCGGAAACAGCTTTTTAATTGGGGGCTCCCGAACCACACTGCCTGTCCCCTGCTCCCAGAGATTATTGAGAGGACGCAAACGGTTAACTATATACCGGCACAGAGGTCTCTGAAACAGCTTTTCAATTGCGGGCTCCCCAGACCACACTGCCTGTACCCCGCTGCCAGGGATTATTGAGAAGTAAATGGTTAACTATATCCAGCACAGAGATCTCTGAAACAACTTTATAATTGGGGGCTCCCGAAGCCACACTGCCTGTCCCCTGATCCAAAGGATTATTGAGCAGGATATGGTTAACTGTATACTGCACAGAAGTCTCTGAAACAGCTTTTTAATTGTGGGATCCCGGACCACACTGCTTGTCCCCTGCTCCGAAGTATTATTGAGCAGTAAATGGTTAACTATATACAGGCACAGAGGTCTCTGAAACAGCTTTTTAATAGGGATTTCCTGGACAATACGGCCTGTCCCCTGCTCCCAGGGATTATTGAGCAGTAAATGATTAACTATATACAGCACATACTTCTCTGAAACAGCTTTGTTATTGGGGGCTCCGGAGGCCACACTGCCTGTCCCCTTCTCCAGGGATTATTGAGCAATAAATGTTTAACGATCTACAGCACAGAGTTCACTGAAACATCTTTTTAATTGGGGTCTCCCGAGGCAATACTGCCTGTCCCCTGCTCTCAGGGATTATTGAGAAGTATATGGTTAACTATATACAGCACAGATGTCACTGAAACAGCTTTTTAATTGGAGGCTCCCGGACCACACTGCCTGTCCCCTGCTCCCAGGGATGATTGAGAAGTAAATGGTGAACTATATACGGCACAGAGGTCTCTGAAACTCCTTTTTAATTGGGGGCTCCCGGACCACACAGAATGTCCCCTGCTCCCAGGGATTATTGAGCAGTAAATGATTAACTATATACTGTACAGAGCTCACTGAAACAGCTTTTTAATTGTGGGCTCCCGGACCACACTGCCTGTCCCCTGCTCCCAGGGATTATTGAGAAGTAAATGGTTAACTATATACAGCAGCGAGGTCTCTGAAACAGCTTTTTAATTGGGGTCTCCCGAGGCCACACTGCCTGTCCTCTTATCCCAGGGATTATTGATCAGTAAATGGTTAAATATATACAGGCACAGAGGTCTCTGAAACAGCTTTTTAAGTGGGGGCTCCCGTGGCCACACTGCCTGTCCCCTTCCCTCAGGGATAATTGAGCAGTAAATGGTTAACTATATACAGCACAGATGTCTCTGAAACAGCTTTTTAATTGGGGGCTCCCGAACCACACTGCCTGTCCCCTGCTCCCAGAGATTATTGAGAGGACGCAAACGCTTAACTATATACCGGCACAAATGTCTCTGAAACAGCTTTTCAATTGCGGGCTCCCGAGTCCACACTGCCTGTACCCCGCTCCCAGGGATTATTGAGAAGCAAATGGTTAACTATATCCAGCACAGAGATCTCTGAAACAACTTTATAATTGGGGGCTCCCGAAGCCACACTGCCTGTCCCCTGATCCAAAGGATTATTGAGCAGGATATGGTTAACTGTATACTGCACAGAAGTCTCTGAAACAGCTTTTTAATTGTGGGATCCCGGACCACACTGCTTGTCCCCTGCTCCGAAGTATTATTGAGCAGTAAATGGTTAACTATATACAGGCACAGAGGTCTCTGAAACAGCTTTTTAATAGGGATTTCCTGGACAACACTGCCTGTCCCCTGCTCCCAGGGATTACTTAGCAGTAAATGATTAACTATATACAGCACATACTTCACTGAAACAGCTTTGTTATTGGGGGCTCCGGAGGCCACACTGCCTGTCCCCTGTTCCAGGGATTATTGAGCAATAAATGGTTAACTATCTACAGCACAGAGGTCACTGAAACATCTTTTTAATTGGGGGCTCCCGAGGCCACACTGCCTGTCCCCTGCTCCCAGGGATTATTGAGAAGTAAATGGTTAACTATATACAGCACATACCTCTCTGAAACAGCTTTGTTATTGGGGCCTCCAGAGTCCACACTGTCTGTCCCCTGCTCCCAGGGATTATTGAGCAATAAATGGTTATCTATACACAGCATAGAGGACACTGAAACAGCTTTTTAATTGGGGGTTCCCGTGACCACACTGCCTGTTACCAGCTCTCAGGTATTATTGAGCAGTAAATGGTTAACTATGTACAGGCGCAGGGGTCTCTGAAACAGCTTTTTAATTGGGGGCTCCTGGACAACACTGCCTGTCCCCTGCTCCCATGGATTATTGAGAGGACGTAAATGGCTAACTGTATACAGCACAGAGGTCTCTGAAACTGCTTTTTAATTGGGTGCTCCCGAGGCCAGACTTCCTGTCATCTTCTCCCGGGTATTATTGAGAAGTAAATGGTTAACTATCTACACACCAAGGTCTCTGAAACAGCTTTTCAATTGCGGGCTCCGGAGGCCACACTGCCTGTACCCCGCTCCCAGGGATTATTGAGAAGTAAATGGTTAACTATATCCAGCACAGAGATCTCTGAAACAACTTTATAATTGGGGGCTCCCGAAGCCACACTGCCTGTCCCCTGATCCAAAGGATTATTGAGCAGGATATGGTTAACTGTATACTGCACAGAAGTCTCTGAAACAGCTTTTTAATTGTGGGATCCCGGACCACACTGCTTGTCCCCTGCTCCGAAGTATTATTGAGCAGTAAATGGTTAACTATATACAGGCACAGAGGTCTCTGAAACAGCTTTTTAATAGGGATTTCCTGGACAACATTGCCTGTCCCCTGCTCCCAGGGATTATTGAGCAGTAAATGATTAACTATATACAGCACATACTTCTCTGAAACAGCTTTGTTATTGGGGGCTCCGGAGACCACACTGCCTGTCCCCTGCTCCAGGGATTATTGAGCAATAAATGGTTAACTATATACAGCACAGAGGTCGCTGAAACATCTTCTTAATTGGGGGCTCCCGAGGCCATACTGCCTGTCCCCTGCTCTCAGGGATTATTGAGAAGTATATGGTTAACTATATACAGCACAGATGTCACTGAAACAGCTTTTTAATTGGAGGCTCCCGGACCACACTGCCTGTCCCCTGCTCCCAGGGATGATTGAGAAGTAAATGGTGAACTATATACGGCACAGAGGTCTCTGAAACTCCTTTTTAATTGGTGGGGCTACCGGACCACACTGAATGTCCCCTGCTCCCAGGGATTGTTGAGCAGTAAATGATTAACTATATACAGTACAGAGCTCACTGATACAGCTTTTTAATTGGGGGCGCCTGAGGCCACACTGCCTGGCCCCCGCTCCCAGGGATTATTGAGCAGTAAATGGTTAACTATATACAGCACAGAGGTCTCTGAAACAGCATTTTAATTGTGGGCTCCAGGACCACACTGCCTGTCCCCTGCTCCCAGGGTTTATTGAGAAGTAAATGGTTAACTATATACAGCACAGAGGTCTCTGAAACAGCTTTTTAATTGGGGTCTCCCGAGGCCACACTGCCTGTCCTCTTATCCCAGGGATTATTGATCAGTAAATGGTTAAATATATACAGGCAGAGAGGTCTCTGAAACAGCTTTTTAAGTGGGGGCTCCCAGGGCCAAACTGCCTGTCCCCTTCCCTCAGGGATAATTGAGCAGTAAATGGTTAACTATATACAGCACAGATGTCTCTGAAACAGCTTTTTAATTGGGGGCTCCCGAACCACACTGCCTGTCCCCTGCTCCCAGAGATTATTGAGAGGACGCAAACGGTTAACTATATACCGGCACAGAGGTCTCTGAAACAGCTTTTCAATTGCGGGCTCCCGAGGCCACACTGCCTGTACCCCGCTCCCAGGGAGTATTGAGAAGCAAATGGTTAACTATATCCAGCACAGAGATCTCTGAAACAACTTTATAATTGGGGGCTCCCGAAGCCACACTGCCTGTCCCCTGATCCAAAGGATTATTGAGCAGGATATGGTTAACTGTATACTGCACAGAAGTCTCTGAAACAGCTTTTTAATTGTGGGATCCCGGACCACACTGCTTGTCCCCTGCTCCGAAGTATTATTGAGCAGTAAATGGTTAACTATATACAGGCACAGAGGTCTCGGAAACAGCTTTTTAATAGGGATTTCCTGGACAACACTGCCTGTCCCCTACTCCCAGGGATTATTGAGCAGTAAATGATTAACTATATACAGCACATACTTCACTGAAACAGCTTTGTTATTGGGGGCTCCGGAGGCCACACTGCCTGTCCCCTGTTCCAGGGATTATTGAGCAATAAATGGTTAACTATCTACAGCACAGAGGTCACTGAAACATCTTTTTAATTGGGGGCTCCCGAGGCCACACTGCCTGTCCCCTGCTCCCAGGGATTATTGAGAAGTATATGGTTAACTATATACAGCACAAATGTCACTGAAACAGCTTTTTAATTGGAGGCTCCCGGACTACACTGCCTGTCCCCTGCTCCCAGGGTTGATTGAGAAGTAAATAGTGAACTATATACGGCACAGAGGTCTCTGAAACTCCTTTTTAATTGGGGGGCTCCCGGGCCACACTCAATGTCCCCTGCTCCCAGGGATTATTGAGCAGTAAATGATTAACTATATACAGCACAAAGGTCTCTGAAACAGCTTTTTAATTGGGAGCGCGTGAGGCCACACTGCCTGTCCCCTGCTCCCAGGGATTATTGAGCAGTAAATGATTAACTATATACAGTACAGAGGTCTCTGAAACAGCTTTTTAATTGGGCGCGCCTGAGGCCGCACTGCCTGGTCCCTGCTCCCAGGGATTATTGAGCAGTAAATGGTTAACTATACACAGCACAGAGGTCTCTGAAACAGCATTTTAATTGTGGGCTCTCGGACCACACTGCCTGTCCCCTGCTCCCAGGGATTATTGAGCAGTAAATGGTTAACTATATACAGCACAGAGGTCTCTGATACAGCTTTTTAATTGGGGGCTCCGGAGGCCGCAGTGCCTGTCGCCTGCTCCCAGAGATTATTGAGAGGACGTAAATGGTTAACTATATACAGGCACAGAGGTCTCTGAAACAGCTTTTTAATTTCGGTCTCCCGACGCCACACTGCTTGTCCCCTGTTCCCAGGGATTATTGAGAGGAAGTAAATGGTTAACTATATACAGCACAGATGTCACTGAAACAGCTTTTTAATTGGAGGCTCCTGGACCACACTGCCTGTCCCCTGCTCCCAGGGATTATTGAGAAGTAAATGGTTAACTATATACAGCACAGATGTCTCTGAAACAGCTTTTTAATTGGGGGTTCCCGAACCAAACTGCCTGTCCCATGCTCCCAGGGATTATTAAGAAGTAAATGCTTAACTATATACAGCACAGAGGTCTCTGAAACAGCTTTTTAATTGGGGGCTCCAGAGGCCGCACTGCCTGTCCCGTGTTCCCAGAGATTATAGAGAGGACGTAAATGGTTAACTATATACAGGCACAGTGATCTCTGAAACAGCTTTTTAATTTCGGGCTCCCGAGGCCACACTGCTTGTCCCCTGTTCCCAGGGATTATTGAGAGGAAGTAAATGGTTAACTATATACAGCACAGATGTATCTGAAACAGCTTTTTAATTTGGGACTCCCGAGGCCACACTGCCTGTCCCCTGCTCCCAGGGGTTATTGAGCAGTAAATGGTTAAGTATCTACAGCAGAGATGTCACTGAAACATCTTTTTAATTGGGGGCTCCCGAGGCCACACTGCCTATCCCCTGCTCCCAGTGATTATTGAGAAGTAAATGCTTAACGATATACAGCACAGATGTCTCTGAGCAGCATTTTAATTGGGGGTTCCCGAACCACACTGCCTGTCCCCTGCTCCTAGGGATTATTGAGAAGAAAATGGCTAACTATATACAGCACAGAGGTCACTGAAACATTTTTTAATTGGGGGCTCCCGAGGCCACACTGCCTGTCCCCTGCTCCCAGGGATGATTGAGAAGTGAATGGTTAACTATAAACGGCACAGAGGTCTCTGAAACTCCTTTTTAATTGGGGGGCTCCCGGACCACACTCAATGTCCCCTGCTCCCAGGGATTATTGAGCAGTAAATGATTAACTATATACAGCACAAAGGTCTCTGAAACAGCTTTTTAATTGGGAGCGCGTGAGGCCACACTGCCTGTCCCCTGCTCCCAGGGATTATTGAGCAGTAAATGATTAACTATATACAGTACAGAGGTCTCTGAAACAGCTTTTTAATTGGGCGCGCCTGATGCCACACTGCCTGGTCCCTGCTCCCAGGGATTATTGAGCAGTAAATGGTTAACTATACACAGCACAGAGGTCTCTGAAACAGCATTTTAATTGTGGGCTCTCGGACCACACTGTCTGTCCCCTGCTCCCAGGGATTATTGAGCAGTAAATGGTAAACTATATACAGCACAGAGGTCTCTGAAACAGCTTTTTAATTGGGGGCTCCCGGACAACACTGCCTGTCCCCTGCTCCCAGGGATTATTGAGCAAAATATGGCTAACTACATACAGTACAGAGGTCTCTGAAACAGCTTTTTAATTGTGGACTCCCGAACCACACTGCCTGTCCCCTCCTCCCAGGGATTATTGAGAAGTAAATGGTTAACTATATACAGCACAGATGTCTCTGAAACAGCTTTTTAATTGGGGGTTCCCTAACCACACTGCCTGTCCCCTGCTCCCAGGGATTATTGAGAAGTAAATGGTTAACTATGTACAGCACAGAGGTCTCTGAAACAGCTTTTTAATTGGGGGCTCCGGAGGCCGCAGTGCCTGTCCCCTGCTCCCAGAGATTATTGAGAGGACGTAAATGGTTAACTATATACAGGCACAGAGGTCTCTGAAACAGCTTTTTAATTTCGGTCTCCCGACGCCACAGTGCTTGTCCCCTGTTCCCAGGGATTATTGAGAGGAAGTAAATGGTTAACTATATACAGCACAGATGTCACTGAAACAGCTTTTTAATTGGAGGCTCCCGGACCACACTGCCTGTCCCCTGCTCCCAGGGATGATTGAGAAGTAAATGGTTAACTATATACGGCACAGAGGTCTCTGAAACTCCTTTTTAGTTGGGGGGCTCCCGGACAACACTGAATGTCCCCTGCTCCCAGGGATTATTGAGCAGTAAATGATTAACTATATACAGTACAGAGGTCAGTGAAACAGCTTTTTAATTGGAGGCGTCTGAGGCCACACTGCCTGTCCCCTGCTCCCAGGGATTATTGAGCAGTAAATGATTAACTATATACAGTACAGAGTTCTCCGAAACAGTTTTTAATTGGGGGCGCCTGAGGCCACGCTGCCTGTCCCCGGTTCCTAGGGATTATTGAGCAGTAAATGGCTAACTATATACAGTACAGAGGACTCTGAAACAGCTTTTTAATTGTGGACTCTCGAACCACACTGCCTGTCCCCTACTCCCAGGGATTATTGAGAAGTAAATGCTTAACGATATACAGCACAGATGTCTCTGAAACAGCTTTTTAATTGGGGGTTCCCGAACCACACTGCCTGTCCCCTGCTCCCAGGGATTATTGAGAAGTAAATGGTTAACTATATACAGCACAGATGTCTCTGAAACAGCTTTTTAATTGGGGGTTTCCGAACCAAACTGCCTGTCCCATGCCCCCAGGGATTATTAAGAAGTAAATGCTTAACTATATACAGCACAGAGGTCTCTGAAACAGCTTTTTAATTGGGGGCTCCGGAGGCCGCACTGCCTGTCCCCTGTTCCCAGAGATTATTGAGAGGACGTAAATGGTTAACTATATACAGGCACAGAGGTCTCTGAAACAGCTTTTTAATTTCGGGCTCCCGAGGCCACACTGCTTGTCCCCTGTTCCCAGGGATTATTGAGAGGAAGTAAATGGTTAACTATATACAGCACAGATGTCACTGAAACAGCTTTTTAATTGGAGGCTCCCGGACCACACTGCCTGTCCCCTGCTCCCAGGGATGATTGAGAAGTAAATGCTTAACGATATACAGCACAGATGTCTCTGAAACAGCTTTTTAATTGGGGGTTCCCGAACCACACTGCCTGTCCCCTGCTCCCAGGGATTATTGAGAAGTAAATGGTTAACTATATACAGCACAGATGTCTCTGAAACAGCTTTTTAATTGGGGGTTCCCGAACCAAACTGCCTGTCCCATGCTCCCAGGGATTATTAAGAAGTAAATGCTTAACTATATACAGCACAGAGGTCTCTGAAACAGCTTTTTAATTGGGGGCTCCAGAGGCCGCACTGCCTGTCCCCTGTTCCCAGAGATTATTGAGAGGACGTAAAAGGTTAACTATATACAGGCACAGAGGTCTCTGAAACAGCTTTTTAATTTCGGGCTCCCGAGGCCACACTGCTTGTCCCCTGTTCCCAGGGATTATTGAGAGGAAGTAAATGGTTAATTATATACAGCACAGATGTATCTGAAACAGCTTTTTTATTTGGGACTCCCGAGGCCACACTGCCTGTCCCCTGCTCCCAGGGGTTATTGAGCAGTAAATGGTTAAGTATCTACAGCAGAGATGTCACTGAAACATCTTTTTAATTGGGGGCTCCCGAGGCCACACTGCCTGTCCCCTGCTCCCAGGGATTATTGAGAAGTAAATGCTTAACGATATACAGCACAGATGTCTCTGAGCAGCATTTTAATTGGGGGTTCCCGAACCACACTGCCTGTCCCCTGCTCCTAGGGATTATTGAGAAGTAAATGGCTAACTATATACAGCACAGAGGTCACTGAAACATTTTTTAATTGGGGGCTCCCGAGGCCACACTGCCTGTCCCCTGCTCCCAGGGATGATTGAGAAGTGAATGGTTAACTATATACGGCACAGAGGTCTCTGAAACTCCTTTTTAATTGGGGGGCTCCCGGACCACACTCAATGTCCCCTGCTCCCAGGGATTATTGAGCAGTAAATGTTTAACTATATACAGCACAAAGGTCTCTGAAACAGCTTTTTAATTGGGAGCGCGTGAGGCCACACTGCCTGTCCCCTGCTCCCAGGGATTATTGAGCAGTAAATGATTAACTATATACAGTACAGATGTCTCTGAAACAGCTTTTTAATTGGGCGCGCCTGAGGCCACACTGCCTGGTCCCTGCTCCCAGGGATTATTGAGCAGTAAATGGTTAACTATACACAGCACAGAGGTCTCTGAAACAGCATTTTAATTGTGGGCTCTCGGACCACACTGTCTGTCCCCTGCTCCCAGGGATTATTGAGCAGTAAATGGTTAACTATATACAGCACAGATGTCTCTGAAACAGCTTTTTAATTGGGGGCTCCCGGACAACACTGCCTGTCCCCTGCTCCCAGGGATTATTGAGCAAAATATGGCTAACTACATACAGTACAGAGGTCTCTGAAACAGCTTTTTAATTGTGGACTCCCGAACCACACTGCCTGTCCCCTCCTCCCAGGGATTATTGAGAAGTAAATGGTTAACTATATACAGCACAGATGTCTCTGAAACAGCTTTTTAATTGGGGGTTCCCTAACCACACTGCCTGTCCCCTGCTCCCAGGGATTATTGGGAAGTAAATGGTTAACTATGTACAGCACAGAGGTCTCTGAAACAGCTTTTTAATTGGGGGCTCCGGAGGCCGCAGTGCCTGTCCCCTGCTCCCAGAGATTATTGAGAGGACGTAAATGGTTAACTATATACAGGCACAGAGGTCTCTGAAACAGCTTTTTAATTTCGGTCTCCCGACGCCACAGTGCTTGTCCCCTGTTCCCAGGGATTATTGAGAGGAAGTAAATGGTTAACTATATACAGCACAGATGTCACTGAAACAGCTTTTTAATTGGAGGCTCCCGGACCACACTGCCTGTCCCCTGCTCCCAGGGATGATTGAGAAGTAAATGGTTAACTATATACGGCACAGAGGTCTCTGAAACTCCTTTTTAGTTGGGGGGCTCCCGGACAACACTGAATGTCCCCTGCTCCCAGGGATTATTGAGCAGTAAATGATTAACTATATACAGTACAGAGGTCAGTGAAACAGCTTTTTAATTGGGGGCGTCTGAGGCCACACTGCCTGTCCCCTGCTCCCAGGGATTATTGAGCAGTAAATGATTAACTATATACAGTACAGAGTTCTCCGAAACAGTTTTTAATTGGGGGCGCCTGAGGCCACGCTGCCTGTCCCCGGTTCCCAGGGATTATTGAGCAGTAAATGGCTAACTATATACAGTACAGAGGACTCTGAAACAGCTTTTTAATTGTGGACTCTCGAACCACACTGCCTGTCCCCTGCTCCCAGGGATTATTGAGAAGTAAATGCTTAACGATATACAGCACAGATGTCTCTGAAACAGCTTTTTAATTGGGGGTTCCCGAACCACACTGCCTGTCCCCTGCTCCCAGGGATTATTGAGAAGTAAATGGTTAACTATATACAGCACAGATGTCTCTGAAACAGCTTTTTAATTGAGGGTTCCCGAACCAAACTGCCTGTCCCATGCCCCCAGGGATTATTAAGAAGTAAATGCTTAACTATATACAGCACAGAGGTCTCTGAAACAGCTTTTTAATTGGGGGCTCCGGAGGCCGCACTGCCTGTCCCCTGTTCCCAGAGATTATTGAGAGGACGTAAATGGTTAACTATATACAGGCACAGAGGTCTCTGAAACAGCTTTTTAATTTCGGGCTCCCGAGGCCACACTACTTGTCCCCTGCTCCCAGGGGTTATTGAGCAGTAAATGGTTAACTATCTACAGCAGAGATGTCACTGAAACATCTTTTTAATTGGGGTCTCCCGAGGCCACACTGCCTGTCCCCTGCTCCCAGGGATTATTGAGAAGTAAATTCTTAACGATATACAGCACAGATGTCTCTGAGCAGCATTTTAATTGGGGGTTCCCGAACCACACTGCCTGTCCCCTGCTCCCAGGGATTATTGAGAAGTAAATGGCTAACTATATACAGCACAGAGATCACTGAAACATTTTTTAATTGGGGGCTCCCGAGGCCACACTGCCTGTCCCCTGCTCCCAGGGATGATTGAGAAGTGAATGGTTAACTATATACGGCACAGAGGTCTCTGAAACTCCTTTTTAATTGGGGCGACTCCCGGACCACACTGAATGTCCCCTGCTCCCAGGGATTATTGAGCAGTAAATGATTAACTATATACAGTACAGAGCTCACTGAAACAGCTTTTTAATTGGGGGCGCCTGAGGCCACACTGCCTGTTCTCTGCTCCCAGGGATTATTGAGCAGTAAATGATTAACTATATACAGTACAGAGGTCTCTGAAAAATCCTTTTAATGGGGGGCGCTTGAATCACACTGCCTGTCCCCTGCTCCCAGGGATTATTGAGAAGTAAATGCTCAACGATATACAGCACATATGTCTCTGACACAGTTTTTTAATTGGGGGTTCCCGAACCACACTGCCTGTCCCCTGCTCCCAGGTATTATTGAGAGGACATAAATGGTTGATTATATACAGGCACAGAGGTCTCTGAAACAGCTTTTTAATTTCGAGCTCTCGAGGCCACACTGCTTGTCCCCTGCTCCCAGGGATTATTGAGAGGAAGTAAATGGTTACCTATATACAGCACAGATGTATCTGAAACAGATTTTTAATTGGGGGCTCCAGAGGCCGCAGTGCCTGTCCTCTGCTCCCAGAGATTATTGAGAGGACATAAATGGTTAACTATATACAGGCACAGAGGTCTCTGAAACAACTTTTTAATTTCGGGCTCTCGAGGCCACACTGCTTGTCCCCTGCTCCCAGGGATTATTGAGAGGATGTAAATGGTTACCTATATACAGCACAGATGTATCTGAAACAGATTTTTAATTGGGGGCCCTCGAGGCCACACTGCCTGTCCCCTGCTCCCAGGGATTATTGAGAGGAAGTAAATGGTTACCTATATACAGCACAGATGTATCTGAAACAGATTTTTAATTGGGGGCTCCAGAGGCCGCAGTGCCTGTCCCCTGCTCCCATAGATTATTGAGAGGACATAAATGGTTAACTATATACAGGCACAGAGGTCTCTGAAACAGCTTTTTAATTTAGGGCTCTCGAGGCCACACTGCTTGTCCCCTGCTCCCAGGGATTATTGAGAGGATGTAAATGGTTACCTATATACAGCACAGATGTATCTGAAACAGATTTTTAATTGGGGGCCCTCGAGGCCACACTGCCTGTCCCCTGCTCCCAGAGATTATTGAGAGGAAGTAAATGGTTAACTATATACAGCACAGATGTATCTGAAACAGCTTTTTATTGGGGGCTACAGAGGCCACACTGCCTGGTCCTGCTCCCAAGGATTATTGAGCAGTAAATGGTTAACTGTATACAGGCACAGAGGTCTCTGAAACAGCTTTTTAATAGGGATTTCCTGGACCACACTGCCTGTCCTCTGCTCCCATGGATTATTGAACAGTAATTGGTTAACTATATACAGCACAGAGGTCACTGCAACAGCTTTTTAATTTGGGGCTCCCGAGGGCACACTGCCTGTCCCCTGCTTCCAGGGATTATTGAGAAGTAAATGGTTAACCATATACGGCACAGAGGTCTCTGAAACAGCGTTTTAATTGGGGGCTCCCGAGGCCACACTGCCTGTCCCCTCCTCCCAGGGATTATTCCCCATCAGTCGGGGTTCACACACTCACACACGATGGGCCCAGAGCCGGTAACGTTGACCACATGGGACCACCCCTGAAAGAGGCAGCGCTGTCAGATTCCTCCCCTTACGCCCCTGAGTAACATATAAATAACTTGAGTAATTTACAGTGAACTGTTTGCAAGAATAGCTGGAGACATTTAAAAGAGACAGTTCAGAACAGTCCTTCACAGGGGTAATCTGAGGCATGGTGGATCACCCTGGGCCTCATCCGGCTCCTCCACCAATGGGATAGTGTTGTTGTCAGCAGCAGGATGTTGACACAACTTTGGGGTCTCCTCCCCCCCCTCTCCAGCTCCATCGGGGTCACCGGTGAGTTCATTCCGGAATCACCTGAGGAAGGAGCTGCGCTCCGAAAGCTGGTGATTCGAAACAAACCTGGTGGACTTTAACCTGGTGTTGTAAGACTTCTTACGATTCTGTGTGGAATCTCCAGGTCCCTCGGTTCCGGCTCTGCCGCGGGAGCAGTGGTGATGCCGGCTGGCTCCAACTGTTCCACCATGTCTGACACTGGACCACCTGTCTTGCAATTCCACCATGTCTGACACTGGACCGTCTGCCTTGTAATTCCACCACGTCTGACACTGGACCGTCTGCCTTGTAATCCACCACATCTGACACTGGACCGTCTGCCTTGTAATTCCACCATGTCTGACACTGGACCGTCTGGCTTGCAATACCACCATGTCTGACACTGGACCGTCTGGCTTGTAATTCCACCATGTCTGACACTGGACCGTCTGCCTGGCAATTCCACCATGTCTGACACTGGACCGTCTGCCTGGCAATTCCACCATGTCTGACACTGGACCGTCTGCCTGGCAATTCCACCATGTCTGACACTGGACCGTCTGCCTGGCAATTCCACCATGTCTGACACTGGACCGTCTGGCTTGTAATTCCACCACGTCTGACACTGGACCGTCTGCCTTGTAAATCCACCACGTCTGACACTGGACCGTCTGCCTTGTAACTCCACCATGTCTGACACTGGACCGTCTGGCTTGCAATTCCACCATGTCTGACACTGGACCGTCTGGCTTGTAATTCCACCATGTCAGACACTGGACTCTCTGCCTGGCAATTCCACCATTTCTGAGACTGGACCGTCTGCCTGGCAATTCCACCATGTCTGACACTGGACCGTCTGCCTGGCAATTCCACCATGTCTGACACTGGACCGTCTGCCTTGTAATTCCACCATGTCTGACACTGGACCGTCTGGCTTGCAATTCCACCATGTCTGACACTGGACCGTCTGGCTTGTAATTCCACCACGTCTGACACTGGACCGTCTGCCTTGTAATTCCACCACGTCTGACACTGGACCGTCTGCCTTGTAATTTCACCATGTCTGACACTGGACCGTCTGGCTTGCAATTCCACCATGTCTGACACTGGACCGTCTGGCTTGTAATTCCACCATGTCAGACACTGGACTCTCTGCCTGGCAATTCCACCATTTCTGAGACTGGACCGTCTGCCTGGCAATTCCACCATTTCTGAGACTGGACCGTCTGCCTGGCAATTCCACCATGTCTGACACTGGACCGTCTGCCTGGCAATTCCACCATGTCTGACACTGGACCGTCTGCCTGGCAATTCCACTATGTCTGACACTGGACCGTCTGCCTGGCAATTCCACTATGTCTGATACTGGACCGTCTGCCTGGCAATTCCACCATGTCTGACACTGGGCAGTCTGCGTGGCAATTCCACCATGTCTGATACTGGACCGTCTGCCTGGCAATTCCACCATGTCTGAAACTGGTCCGTCTGCCTGGGAATTCCAGCATGTCTGACACTGAACCTTCTGCCTTGTAATTCCACCATGTCTGAGACTGGACCGTCTGCCTTGTAATTCCACTAAGTCTGACACCAGATCCAGCAGAGGGAGGTAGAGCGGAGCTGCTGATTGGCTGTTGCAGGGGAAGCTTGCATACGTCCGTTGTGGTCACCCTAACTTGAAGGTGTACCTGTGCAAGAGATCCTAGTGGTTCAAGTGAAGGCAAGCATCCAGCAGAGGGCAGTAGAGCGGAGCTGCTGATTGGCTGTTGCGGGGGAAGTTTGCATTCGTCCGTTGTGGTCACCCTAACTTGAAGGTGATTTGTGGAGGAGCTGTTGTCAAGTGACACTTAAACACGAAACACTTCTTCCGTGTTTCCCACCCTACCCCCTCCTCTAACCAAAAAATAACATCCGCTGTAAGAATCCCAGCCGAGAGTAAGGCTCAAAGGCAGGTAGACGTAGAAAGAAGTTGAACCGTGACATCACAGCCTGCAGGTAAGGGACTGGCTGGTGACTGGTAAGTCGTTTTTCTTTTATTTTCCCTCAGGTGTTCTCGTGCGTGGCGCAGAGGTTGCTGAGTGAGTGCTTGCTGAGAAGGGGAGTGAATAACAGGTAAGCTCTTTCTTTCTTTTTATTTTGTTATCTAGAGGGGATAGCAGGGAAGGTAGTGCAGTGTTCCTCCTGCAGAATGTTTGAGGTGAGGGACGCCGTCAGTGTCCCTGCTGATTTCATCTGTGGGACGTGCACCCATCTCCAGCTCCTCAGAAACCACGTTAGGGAACTGGGGCTGGAGCTGGGTGAACTTCGGATCATTCGGGAGGCAGAGGTGGTCATAGATAGAAGCTTCAGGGATGTAGTTACTCCGATGAGTAGAGATAGATGGGTGACGGTGAGAGGGGCTGGGAGGAAGCAGTCAGTACAGGGATCCCCTGTGGTCGTTCCCCTCAGTAACAAGTAGACCGCTTTGGATACTGTTGAGGAGGAGGGGGGGGGTTACCAGGGGTAAGCCATGGGGTGCAGGTCTCTGGCATAGAGTCTGTCCCTGTTGCTCAGAAGGGAAGGGGGAGAGGAGTAGAGCATTAGTCATTGGAGACACCATAGTTAGGGGGATAGATAGGAGACTCTGTGGGAACGAGAGCGACTCGCAGTTGGTGTGTTGCCTCCCAGGTGCCATGGTGCGTGATGTCTCGGATCGTGTTTTCGGGATCCTTAAGGGGGAGGGGGAGCAGTCCCATGTTGTGGTCCACATAGGTACCAACGACATAGGTAGGAAAAGGGATGGGGATGTAAGGCAGTAATTCAGGGAGCTAGGGTAGAAACTTAGATCTAGGACAAACAGTTATTATCTCTGGGTTGTTACCCGTGCCATGTGATAGCGAGACGAGGAATAGGGAGAGAGAGGAGTTGAACACGTGGCAACAGGGATGGTGCAGGAGGGAGGGTTTCAGATTTCTGGATAATTGGGGCTCATTCTGGGGTCGGTGGCACCTCTACAAATGGGATGGTCTACACCTGGACTAGAGGGATACCAATATCCTGGTGGGGAAATTTGCTAATGCTCTTCGGGAGGGTTTAATTTAGTTCAGGAGGGGCTTGGGAACCTAAATTGTAGCTCCAGTATACAGGTGGTTGAGAGTAGTGATGTCATGAGTAAGGTTTCAAAGTTGCAGGAGTGAACCGGCAGGCAGGAAGGTGGTTTAAAGTGTGTCTACTTCAATGCCAGGAGCATCCGGAATAAGGTGGGTGAACTTGCGGTATGGGTTGGTACCTGGGACTTCGATGTTGTGGCCATTTCGGAGACATGGATAGAGCAGGGACAGGAATGGTTGTTGCAGCTGCCGGGGTTTAGATATTTCAGTAAGCTCAGGGAAGGTGGTAGAAAAGGGGGACGGGTGGCATTGTTAGTCAAGGACAGGATTCCGGTGGCAGAAAGGACAATTGATGACGACTCGTCTATTGGGGTAGCATGGGCTGAGGTTAGAAACAGGAAAGGAGAGGTTACCCTGTTAGGGGTTTTCTATAGGCCTCCGAAATGTTCCAGAGATATAGAGGAAAGGATTACAAAGATGATTCAGGACAGGAGCGAAAGCAACAGGGTAGCTGTTATGGGAGACTTTAACTTTCCAAATATTGACCGGAAACGCTATAGTTCGTGATCTTTAGATGGGTCCGTTTTTGTCCAATGTGTGCAGGAGGGTTTCCTGACACAGTATGTCGATAGGCCAACGAGAGGCAAGGCCATATTGGATTTGGTACTGGGTAATGAACAAGGACAGGTGTTAGATTTGGATGTAGGCGAGCACTTTGGTGATAGTGACCACAATTCGATTACGTTTACATTAGTGATGGAAAGGGGTAAGTATATACCGCAGGGCAAGAGTTATATCTGGGGGAAAGGCAATTATGATGCGATGAGGCAAGACTTAGGATGCATCGGATGGTGAGGAAAACTGCAGGAGATGGGCACAATGGAAATGTGGAGCTTGTTCAAGGAACAGCTACTCCGTGTCCTTGATAAGTATGTACCTGTCAGGCAGGGAGGAAGTGGTCGAGTGAGGGAACCGTGGTTTACTAAAGCAGTCGAAACACTTGTCAAGAGGAAGAAGGAGGCTGATGTAAAGATGAGACATGAAGGGTCAGTTAGGGCGCTCGAGAGTTACAAGTTAGCTCGGAAGGACCTAAAGAGAGAGCTAAGAAGAGCCAGGAGGGGACATGAGAACTCTTTGGCAGGTTGGATCAAGGATAACCCTAAAGCTTTCTATAGATATGCCAGGAATAAAAGAATGACTAGGGTAAGAGTAGGGCCAGTCAAGGACAGTAGTGGGAAGTTCTGCTTGGAGACCGAGGAGATAGGAGAGGTGCTAAATTAATATTTTTCGTCAGTGTTCACACAGGAAAAAGACAATGTTGTCGAGGAGAATGCAGAGATTCAGGCTACTAGACTAGGAGGGCTTGTGGTTCATAATGAGGAGGTGTTAGCAATTCTGGAAAGTGTGAAAATAGATAAGTCTCCTGGACCAGATGGGATTTATCCTATGAATCTCTAGGAAGCTAGGGCGGAGATTGCTGAGATTTTGGCTTTGATCTTTAAGTCATCTTTGTCAACGGAATAGTGCCAGAAGACTGGAGGACAGCAAATGTTGTCCCCTTGTTCAAGAAGGGTAGTAGAGAGAACCCCGGTAACTATAGACCAGTGAGCCTTACTTCTGTTGTGAGCAAAATCTTGGAAAGGTTTATAAGAGATAGGATGTATAATCATCTGGAAAGTAGTAATTTGATTAGAGATCGTCAACATGGTTTTGTGAAGAGTAGGTCGTGCCTCACAAACATGATTGAGTTCTTTGAGAAGGTGACCAAACAAGTGGATGAGGGTAAAGCAGTTGATGTGGTGTATATTGATTTCAGTAAAGCATTTGATGATAAGTTTCCCCATGGTAGACTACTGCAGAAAATACGGAGGCATGGGATTCAGGGTGATTTAGCAGCTTGGATCAGAAATTGGCTAGCTGGAAGAAGATGGGAAATGTTCAGACTGGAGTCCAGTTACTAGTGGGGTACCACGAGGATCTGTTTTGTGGCCACTGCTGTTTGTCATCTTTATAAATGACCTGGAGGAGGGCGTAGAAGGATGGGTGAGTAAATTTGCAGATGACACTAAAGTCGGCGGAGTTGTGGAGAATGCGGAAGGATGTTACAAGTTACAGAGGGACATAGATAAGCTGCAGCGCTGGGATGAGAGGTGGCAAATGGAGTTTAATGCAGAAAAGTGTGAGGTGATTCATTTTGGAAGGAATAACAGGAAGACTGAGTACTGGGCTAATGGTAAGATTCTTGGCAGTGTGGATGAGCAGAGAGATCTCGGTGTCCATGTACATAGAGCCCTGAACGTTGCCACCCAGGTTGAGAGGGTTGTTAAGAAGGTATACGGTGTGTTAGCCTTTATTGGTAGAGGGATTGAGTTTAGGAGCCATGAGGTCATGTTGCAGCTATACAACACTCTGGTGCGGCCGCATTTGGAGTATTGCGTGCAATTCTGGTCGCCGCATTATTGGAAGGATGTGGGAGCATTGGAAAGGGTGCAGAGGAGATTTACCAGGATGTTGCCTGGTATGGAGGGAAGATCTTATGAGGAAAGGCTGAGGGACTTGAGGCTGTTTTCATTAGAGGCATACAAGATGATCAGAGGATTGGATAGGGTGGACAGTGAGAGCCTTTTTCCTCGGATGGTGATGTCTAGCACGAGGGGACATAGCTTTAAATTGAGGGGAGATAGATATAGGACAGATGTCAGAGGTAGGTCTTTTACCCAGAGAGTTGTAAGGGCATGGAATGCCCTGCATGCAACAGTAGTGCACTCGCCAACACTAATGGCATCCAAATGGTCATTGGATAGACATATGGACGATAAGGGAATAGCTGGATCGGCTTTGGAGTGGTTTCACAGGTTGGCGCAACATCGAGGGCCGAAGGGCCTGTATTGCGTTGTAAGGTTCTATCTTCTATGTCTGCCTGCCAATTCCACCGTGTCTGACACTGGATCAGACGTCACCACAGTTCTGCCGGGTATCTAATGTGGGCCTGAAGCAAGGTCCCTTACAAAGACCAGGTCTCCATCGATAAACGGCCTGTCTCCTTTTACCGAGTCTGTTTCTTCTATTGGGAATCCAGCGGCACCTCCAGCCTTCCCACCAAATTGGGGACAATGAGGTCTGAACGAGCCTGGTAGTGATGCCCACTGAATGGCTCTGCGGTGTGACTGCCGTGGTGGTGGGTGGTGGTGGGTGGTGGCGGGGTTGGGGGAGGGGTATAATTCGAGAGCAGGATGTCAGCTACGTTGATGTTTTCTGGTCTGTTGGGCTTGCTCATTGCTGACAACATCTGATCTGCTCTCTGACAGCCCCCCCGAGGCCGGGTGGTCCGGGGCTGTGGTGGATGCCGGATGTATTGACAAAGTGCTGACAGTCCTCCCCGGTGAACATAGTCACATTGTCGGACAACAATGCATCTGGGAGGCAGGGTTTCGCAGAAAGGTCAACGCGGACCCCCTGTGGTGGATTCTGGGGTGGTCCACATCTCCTGAACATTGAAACAGCTCCAGTGGGCATCCTCTAGGTTCAGGAACATTCTTGCAGGAAACGATTTGTGAAATATACATGTAACCTCATCAAAGGGAGGCCAGGATATTCCCTAGGATATAGGGGCGCTGTAAGAGGCAACGCCTGCTGTGCCTGGAATAAATCTCAATGGAGCACCATTTTCTCAATGTCCTTATGGATGCCAGTCCACCGACTGTCGCTTCAGGTCAACATTCCCATCTCTGTGTGGCCAGGGTGTGCTCGGTATAACCCCTGCAGCCCCTGGTCAACATTCCCATCCCTGTGTGGCCAGGGTGTGCTCTGTATAACCCCTGCAGCTCCTGGTCAACATTCCCATCTCTGTGTGGCCAGGGTGAGCTCTGTATAACCCCAGCAGCTCCTGGTCAACATTCGCATCTCAGTGTGTGGCCAAGGTGTGCTCTGTATAACCCCTGCTCCTGGTCAAAATTCCCATCTCTGTGTTGCCAGTGTGTGCTCTGTATAACCCCTGCAGCTCCTGGTCAACATTCCCATCTCTGTGTGGCCAGGGTGTGCTCTGTATAACCCCTGCAGCTCCTGGTCAACATTCCCATCTCTGTGTGGCCAGGATGTGCTCTGTATAACCCCAGCAGCTCCTGGTCAACTTTCCCATCACTGTGTGGCCAGGGTGTGCTCGGTATAACCCCTGCAGCTCCTGGTCAACATTCCCATCTCTGTGTGGCCAGGGTGTGCTCGGTATAACCCCTGCAGCTCCTGGTCAACATAAGCATCTCTGTGTGGAAGGGTGTGCTCTGTGTAACCCCTGCAGCTCCTGGTCAACATTCCCATCTCTGTGTGGCCAGGCTGTGCGCTGTATAGCCGTTGCAGCACCTGGTCCACATTCCCATCTCTGTGTGGCCCGGGTGTGCTCTGTATAACGGCTGCAGCTCCTGGTCAACATTCCCATCTCTGTGTGTCCAGGGTGTGCTCTGTAAAACCCCAGCACCTCCTGGTCAACATTCCCATCTCCGTGTGTCCAGGGTGTGATCTGTGTAACCCCAGCAGCTCCTGCTCAACATTCCCATCTCTGTGTGGCCAGGGTGTGCTCTGTATAACCCCTGCAGCTCCTGGTCAACATTCCCATCTCTGTGTGGCTAGGGTGTGTTCCGTATAACCCCGACAGCTCCTGCTCAACATTCCCATCTCTGTGTGGCCAGCGAGTGCTCTGTAGTAACCCCTGCAGCTCCTGCTCAACATTCCCATCTCTGTGTGGCCAGGGTGTGCTCTGTTTAACCCCTGCAGCTCCTGGTCAACATTCCCATCCCTGTGTGGCCAGGGTGTGCACTGTACATCCCCTGCAGATCCTGGTCAACATTCCCATCTCTGTGTGGCCAGTGAGTGCTCTGTATAACCCCTGCAGCTCCTGGAAAACAGTCCCATCTCTGTGTGGCCAGGGTGTGTTCTGTATAACTCCTGCACCTCCTGGTCAACATTCCCATCTCTGTGTGGCCAGGGTGTGCTCTGTATAACCCCTGCAGCTACTGGTCAACATTCCCATCTCTGTGTGGCCAGGGTGTGCTCTGTATAACCCCAGCAGCTCCTGGTCAACATTCACACCTCTGTGTGGTCAGGGTGTGCTCTGTATAACTCCTGCACCTCCTGGTCAACATTCCCATCTCTGTGTGGCTAGGGTGTGCTCTGTATAACCCCTGCAGCTCCTGGTCAACATTCCCATCTCTGTGTGGCCAGGGTGTGCTCTGTATAAACCCAGCAGCTCCTGGTCAACATTCACACCTCTGTGTGGTCAGGGTGTGCTCTGTATAACACCGCCAGTTCCTGGTCAACATTCCCAACTCTGTGTGGCCAGAGTGTGCTCTGTATAACCCCTGAAGCACCTGGTCTACATTCCCATCTCTGTGTGACCAGGGTGTTCTGTGTATAACCCCTGCAGCCCCAGGAAAACATTCCCATCTCAGTGAGGCCACGGCGTGCTCTGTAAAACCCCGGCAGCTCCTGGTCAACATTCCCATCTCTGCGTGTCCAGGGTGTGCTCTGTATAACACCTGCAGCTCCTGGTCAACATGCCCATCTCTGTGTGGCCAGTATGTGCTCTGTATAACCCCTGCAGCTCGTGTTCAACATTCCCAACTCTGTGTGGCCAGAGTGTGCTCTGTATAACCCCTGAAGCACCTGGTCAACATTCCCATCTCTGTGTGACCAGGGTGTTCTGTGTATAACCCCTGCAGCTCCTGGACAACATTCCCATCTCTGTGTGGCCACGGCGAGCTCTGTAAAACCCCGGCAGCTCCTGGTCAACATTCCCATCTCTGCTTGTCCAGGGTGTGCTCTGTATAACACCTGCAGCTCCTGGTCAACATGCCCGTTTCTGTGTGGCCAGGATGTGCTCTGTATAACCCCTGCAGCTCCTGTTCAACATTCCCATCTCGGCGTCGCCTGAATGTGCTCTGTATAACCACTGCAGCTCCTGGTCAACATTCCCATCTCTGTGTGGCCACAGTGTTCAGTGTATAACCCCTGCAGCTCCTGGATAACATTCCCATCTCTGTGTAGCCAGGGTGTGCTCTGTATACCCCTGCAGCTCCTGGTCAACATTCCCATCTCTGTGTGGCCAGAGTGTGCTCTGTATAACCACTACAGCTCCAAGTCAACATTCCCATCTCTGTATGGTAATGGTGTGCTCTGCATAACCCCTGCAGCACCTGGTCAACATTCCCATCTCTGCGTGTCCAGGGTGTGCTCTGTATAACCCCTGCAGCTCCTGGTCAACATTCCCATCTCTGATTGGCCAGGGTGTGCTCTGTATAACTCCGGCTGCTCCTGGTCAACATTCAGATCTCTCTGTGTGTCCAGGGTGTGCTCTGTATAACCCCGACAGCACCTTGTCAACATTCCCATCTCTATGTGGCCACGGCGTGCTCTGTAAAACCTCGGCAGCTCCTGGTCAACATTCCCATCTCTGTGTGGCCACGGCGTGCTCTGTAAAACCCCGGCAGCTCCTGGTCAACATTCCCATCTCTGCGTGGCCAGGGTGTGCACTCTATAGACCCGGCAGCTCCTGGTCAACATTCCCAGCTGTGTATTGCCAGGGTGTGCTCTGTATAAACACTGCAGCTCCTGGTCAACATTACCATCTCTGTGTGTCCTGAGTGCGCTCTGTATAACTGTTGGAGATCCTGGTCAACATTCTCATCTCTGTGTGTCCAGTGTGTGCTCTGTATAACCCCGGAAGCTCCTGGTCAACATTCCCATCTCTGTGTGGCCAGGGTGAGCTCTGTATAACCCCAGTAGCTCCTGGACAACATTCCCATCTCAGCCTGGCAAGGGTGTGCTCTGTATAACCTCAGCATCTCCTGGTCAACAGTCCCATCTCTGTGTGTGGCCAGGGTGTGCTTTGTATAACCCCTGCTGCTACTGGTCAACATTCCCATCCCGCTGTGTGGCCAGGGTGCGCTATGTATAACTGCTGGAGATCCTGGTCAACATTCTCATCTCTGTGTGGCCAGGGTGTGCTCTGTATAACCCCTGCAGCTCCTGGTCAACATTCCCATCTCTGCGTGTATATGGTGTGCTCTGTGTAACCCCTGCAGCTCCTGGTCAACATTCCCATGTCTGTGTGGCCAGTGTGTGCTCTGTATAACCCCTGCAGCTCCTGTTCAACATTCACATCTCTGTGTGTGGCCATGGTGTGCTCAGTATAACCCCAGCAGCTACTGGCCAACATTAAAATCTCTGACTGGCCAGGGTGTGCTCTGTATAACCCCTGAAGCTCCTGGTCAACATTCCAATCTCTGAGTGGCCAGGGTGTGCTCTGTATAACCCCGGCAGCTCCTGGTCAATATTCCCATCACTGCGTGTCCAGGGTGTGCTCTGTATAACCCCTGCAGCTCCTGGTCAAAATTCCCATCTCTCCGTGTCCAGGGTGTGCTCTGTATAACCCCGGCAGCTCCTGGTCAACATTCCTATCTCTGTGTGAACAGGGTGTTCTGTGTATAACCCCTAAAGCTCCTGGACAACATTCCCATCTCTGTGAGGCCACGGCGTGCTCTGTAAAACCGCGGCAGCTCCTGGTCAAAATTACGATCTCTGCGTGTCCAGGGTGTGTTCTGTATAAGCCCTGCAGCTCCTGGTCTACTTTCCCATCTCTGAGTGGCCAGGGTGTGCTCTGTATAACTCCTGCAGCTCCTGGTCATCATTCCCATCTCTCTGTGTGTCCAGGGTGTGCTCTGTATAACCCCTATAGCACCTTGTCAACATTCCCATCTCTATGTGGCCACGGCGTGCTCTGTAAAACCCCGGCAGCTCCTGGTCAACATTCCCATCTCTGTGTGGCCACGGCGTGCTCTGTAAAACCCCGGCAGCTCCTGGTCAACATTCCCATTTCCGCGTGGCCAGGGTGTGCTCTGTATAACACCTGCAGCTCCTGGTCAACATGCCCATCTCTGTGTGGCCGGGATGTGCTCTGTATAACCCCTGCAGCTCCTGGTCAAAATGCCCATCTCTGTGTGGCCACGGTGTTCAGTGTATAACCCCTGCAGCTCCTGGACAACATTCCCATCTCTGTGTGGCCAGGGTGTGCTCTGTATACCCCTGCAGCTCCTGGTCAACATTCCCATCTCTGTGTGGCCAGAGTGTGTCTGTATAACCACTGCAGCTCCAAGTCAACATTCCCATCTCTGTGTGGTAATGGTGTGCTCTGCATAACCCCAGCAGCTCCTCGTCAACATTCTCATCTCTGTGTGGTCAGGGTGTGCTCTGTATAACCCCCGCAGCTCCTGGTCAACATTCCCATCTCTGTGGGGCTAGGGTGTGCTCTGTATAACCCCTGCAGCTCCTGGTCAACATTCCCATTCCTGTGTGGCCAGGGTGTGCTCTGTGTAACCCCAGCAGCTCGTGGTCAACATTCCCATCTCTGTTTGGCCAGTGTGTGCTCTGTCTTCCCCCGGCAGCTCCTGGTCAACGATCCCATCTCTCGTGGTCAGGGTGTGCTCTGTATAAACACTGCAGCCACTGGTCAACATTCCCATGTCTGTGTGACGACGGTGTGCACTGTATTACCCCTGCAACCCCTGGTCAACGTGCCCATCTCTGTGTGGCCAGGGTGTGCTCTGTATAACCCCTGCAGCTCCAGGTCAACATTCCGATTTCTGTGTGGCCAGGGTGTGCTATGTATAACCGCGGCTGCTCCTGGTCAACATTTCCGTCTCTGCGTGGCCAGGGAGTGCTCTGCATATCCCCTGCAGCTCCTGGTCAACATTCCCATCTCTGCGTGTCCATGGTGTGCTCTGTGTAACCCCTGCAGCTCCTGGTCAACATTCCCATGTCTGTGTGGCCAGGGTGTGCTCTGTATAACCCATGCAGCTCCTGTTCAACATTGCCATCATCGTGTGTGGCCATGGTGTGCTCAGTATAACCCCTGCAGCTACTGGCCAACATTAAAATCTCTGACTGGCCAGGGTGTGCTCTGTATAACCCCTGAAGCTCCTGGTCAACATTCAAATTTCTGAGTGGCCAGGGTGTGCTCTGTATAACCCCGGCTGCTCCTGGTCAATATTCCCATCACTGCGTGTCCAGGGTGTGCTCTGTATAACCCCTGCAGCTCCTGGTCAACATTCCCATCTCTACGTGTCCAGGATGTGCTCTGTATAACCCCTGCAGTTCCTGGTCAACATTCCCATCTCTGAGTGGCCAGGGTGTGCTCTCTATAACTCCTGCAGCTCCTGGTCAACATTCCCATCTCTCTGTGTGTCCAGGGTGTGCTCTGTATAACCCCTGCAGCACCTTGTCATCATTCCCATCTCTATGTGGCCACGGCGTGCTCTGTAAAACCTCGGCAGCTCCTGGTCAACATTCCCATCTCTGTGTGGCCACGGCGTGCTCTGTATAACCCCTGCAGCTCCTGGACAACATTCTCATCTCTGTGTGGCCAGGGTGTGCTCTGTATACCCCTGCAGCTCCTGGTCAACATTCCCATCTCTGTGTGGCCAGAGTGTGCTCTGTATAACCACTGTAGTTCCTGGACAACATTCCCATCCCTGTGTGGCCAGGGTGTGCTCTGCATAACCCCGGCAGCTCCTGGTCAACATTCCTATCTCTGTGTGACCAGGGTGTTCTGTGTATAACCCCTGCAGCTCCTGGACAACATTCCTATCTCTGTGAGGCCACGGCGTGCTCTGTAAAACCCCGCCAGCTCCTGGTCAACATTCCCATCTCTGCGTGTCCAGGGTGTGCTCTGTATAACACATGCAGCTCCTGGTCAACATGCCCATTTCTGTGTGGCCAGGATGTGCTCTGTATAACCCCTGCAGCTCCTGTTCAACATTCCCATCTCTGCATGGCCTGAATGTGCTCTGTATAACCACTGCAGCTCCAGGTCAAAATACCCATCTCTGTGTGGCCACAGTGTTCAGTGTATAACCCCTGCAGCTCCTGGACAACATTCCCATCTCTGTGTGGCCAGGGTGTGCTCTGTATACCCCTGCAGCTCCTGGTCAACATTCCCATCGCTGTGTGGCCAGAGCGTGCTCTGTATAACCACTGCAGCTCCAAGTCAACATTCCCATCTCTGTGTGGTAATTGTGTGCTCTGCATAACCGCTGCAGCTCCTGGTCAACATTCCCACCTCTGCGTGTCCAGGGTGTGCTCTGTATAACCCCTGCAGCTCCTGGTCTACTTTCCCATCTCTGAGTGGCCAGGGTGTGCTCTGTATAACTCCTGCAGCTCCTGGTCAACATTCCCATCTCTGTGTGGCCACGGCGTGCTCTGTAAAACCCCGGCAGCTCCTGGTCAACATTCCCATTTCCGCGTGGCCAGGGTGTGCTCTGTATAACACCTGCAGCTCCTGGTCAACATGCCCATCTCTGTGTGGCCGGGATGTGCTCTGTATAACCCCTGCAGCTCCTGGACAACATTCCCATCTCTGTGTGGCCAGGGTGTGCCCTGTCTACCCCTGCAGCTCCTGGTCAACATTCCCATCTCTGTGTGGCCAGAGTGTGCTCTGTATAACCACTGCAGCTCCAAGTCAACATTTCCATCTCTGTGTGGTAATGGTGTGCTCTGCATAACCCCTGCAGCTCCTGGTCAACATTCCAATCTCTGTGTCCAGGGTGTGCTCTGTATAACCCCGGCAGCTCCTGGTCAACATTCCCATCTCTGTGTGACCATGGTGTTCTCTGCATAACCCCTGGAGTTCCTGGTCAACATTCCCATCTCTGTGTGGCCAGGGTGTGCTCTGTATAAACTCCGCGCCTCCTGGTCAACATTCCCATGTTTGTGTGGCCAGGGTGTGCTCTGTATAACCTCCGCACCTCCTAGTCAACATTCCCATCTCTGTGTGGCCAGAGTGTGCTCTGTATAACCCTAGCAGCTCCTGGTCAACATTCCGATTTCTGTGTGGCCAGGGTGTGCTATGTATAACCGCGACTGCTCCTGGTCAACATTTGCGTCTCTGCGTGGCCAGGGAGTGCTCTGCATATCCCCTGCAGCTCCTGGTCAACATTCCCATCTCTGCGTGTCCATGGTCTGCTCTGTGTAACCCCTGCAGCTCCTGGTCAACATTTCCATGTCTGTGTGGCCAGGGTGTGCTCTGTATAACCCCTGCAGCTCCTGTTCAACATTCCCATCTCTGTGTGTGGCCATGGTGTGCTCAGTATAACCCCTGCAGCTACTGGCCAACATTAAAATCTCTGACTGGCCAGGGTGTGCTCTGTATAACCCCTGAAGCTCCTGGTCAACATTCCAATCTCTGAGTGGCCAGGGTGTGCTCTGTATAACCCCGGCAGCTCCTGGTCAATATTCCCATCACTGCGTGTCCAGGGTGTGCTCTGTATAACCCCTGCAGCTCCTGGTCAACATTCCCATCTCTACGTGTCCAGGATGTGCTCTGTATAACCCCTGCAGCTCCTGGTCAACATTCCCATCTCTGAGTGGCCAGGGTGTGCTCTGTATAACTCCTGCAGCTCCTGGTCAACATTCCCATCTCTCTGTGTGTCCATGGTGTGCTCTGTATAACCCCTGCAGCACCTTGTCATCATTCCCATCTCTATGTGGCCACGGCGTGCTCTGTAAAACCTCGGCAGCTCCTGGTCAACATTCCCATCTCTGTGTGGCCACGGCGTGCTCTGAATAACCCCTGCAGCTCCTGGACAACATTCTCATCTCTGTGTGGCCAGGGTGTGCTCTGTATACCTCTGCAGCTCCTGGTCAACATTCCCATCTCTGTGTGGCCAGAGTGTGCTCTGTATAACCACTGCAGCTCCTGGACAACATTCCCATCCCTGTGTGGCCAGGGTGTGCTCTGCATAACCCCGGCAGCTCCTGGTCAACATTCCTATCTCTGTGTGACCAGGGTGTTCTGTGTATAACCCCTGCAGCTCCTGGACAACATTCCCATCTCTGTGAGGCCACGGTGTGCTCTGTAAAACCCCGCCAGCTCCTGGTCAACATTCCCATCTCTGCGTGTCCAGGGTGTGCTCTGTATAACACATGCAGCTCCTGGTCAACATGCCCATTTCTGTGTGGCCAGGATGTGCTCTGTATAACCCCTGCAGCTCCTGTTCAACATTCCCATCTCTGCATGGCCTGAATGTGCTCTGTATAACCACTGCAGCTCCAGGTCAAAATACCCATCTCTGTGTGGCCACAGTGTTCAGTGTATCACCCCTGCAGCTCCTGGACAACATTCCCATCTCTGTGTGGCCAGGGTGTGCTCTGTATACCCCTGCAGCTCCTGGTCAACATTCCCATCGCTGTGTGGCCAGAGTGTGCTCTGTATAACCACTGCAGCTCGAAGTCAACATTCCCATCTCTGTGTGGTAATTGTGTGCTCTGCATAACCGCTGCAGCTCCTGGTCAACATTCCCACCTCTGCGTGTCCAGGGTGTGCTCTGTATAACCCCTGCAGCTCCTGGTCTACTTTCCCATCTCTGAGTGGCCAGGGTGTGCTCTGTATAACTCCTGCAGCTCCTGGTCAACATTCCCATCTCTGTGTGGCCACGGCGTGCTCTGTAAAACCCCGGCAGCTCCTGGTCAACATTCCCATTTCCGCGTGGCCAGGGTGTGCTCTGTATAACACCTGCAGCTCCTGGTCAACATGCCCATCTCTGTGTGGCCGGGATGTGCTCTGTATAACCCCTGCAGCTCCTGGACAACATTCCCATCTCTGTGTGGCCAGGGTGGGCCCTGTCTACCCCTGCAGCTCCTGGTCAACATTCCCATCTCTGTGTGGCCAGAGTGTGCTCTGTATAACCACTGCAGCTCCAAGTCAACATTCCCATCTCTGTGTGGTAATGGTGTGCTCTGCATAACCCCTGCAGCTCTTGGTCAACATTCCAATCTCTGTGTCCAGGGTGTGCTCTGTATAACCCCGGCAGCTCCTGGTCAACATTCCCATCTCGGTGTGACCATGGTGTTCTCTGCATAACCCCTGGAGTTCCTGGTCAACATTCCCATCTCTGTGTGGCCAGGGTGTGCTCTGCATAAACTCCGCACCTCCTGGTCAACATTCCCATGTTTGTGTGGCCAGGGTGTGCTCTGTATAACCTCCGCACCTCCTAGTCTACATTCCCATCTCTGTGTGGCCTGAGTGTGCTCTGTATAACCCTAGCAGCTCCTAGTCAACATTCCAATCTCTGTGTGGCCAGGGTGTGCTCTGTACAACCCCTTCCGCTCCTGGTCAACATTCCCATCTCTGTGTGGCCAGAGTGTGCTCTGTATAAACCCAGCAGCTCCTAGTCAACATTCCCATCTCTGTGTGGCCAGAGTGTGCTCTGTTTCCCCCTTCAGCTCCTAGTCAACATTCCCATCTGTGTGTGTATAGGCCACGGCATGCTCTGGTAAACCCCGTCAGCTCCTGGTCAACATTCCCATCTCTGCGTGTCCAGGGTGTGCTCTGTATAACACATGCAGCTCCTGGTCAACATGCCCATCTCTGTGTGGCCAGTATGTGCTCTGTATAACCCCTGCAGCTCCTATTCAACATTCCCAACTCTGTGTGGCCAGAGTGTGCTCTGTATAACCCCTGAAGCACCTGGTCAACATTCCCATCTCTGTGTGACCAGCGTGTTCTGTGTATAACCCTTGCAGATCCTGGACAACATTCCTATCTCTGTGTGGCCACGGCGAGCTCTGTAAAACCCCGGCAGCTCCTGGTCAACATTCCCATCTCTGCTTGTCCATGGTGTGCTCTGTATAACACCTGCAGCTCCTGGTCAACATGCCCATTTCTGTGTGGCCAGGATGTGCTCTGTATAACCCCTGCAGCTCCTGTTCAACATTCCCATCTCTGCGTGGCCTGAATGTGCTCTGTATAACCACTGCAGCTCCAGGTCAAAATACCCATCTCTGTGTGGCCACAGTGTTCAGTGTATAACCCCTGCAGCTCCTGGACAACATTCCCATCTCTGTGTGGCCAGGGTGTGCTCTGTATAACCCCTTCAGCTCCTGCTCAAAATTCCCATCTCTGCGTGTCCAGGGTGTGCTCTGTATAACCCCTGCAGCTACTGGTCAACATTCCCATCTCTGAGTGACCAGGGTGTGCTCTGTATAACCCCTGAAGGTCCTGGTCAACATTCCCATCTCTGAGTGGCCAGGGAGTGCTCTGTATAACCCCTGCTCCTGGTCAACATTCCAATCTCTGAGTGGCCAGGGTGTGCTCTGTATAACCCCTGAAGCTCCTGGTCAACATTCCAATCTCTGAGTGGCCAGAGTGTGCTCTGTATAACCCCGGCAGCTCCTGGTCAATATTCCCATCTCTGCGTGGCCAGGGTGTGCTCTGTATAACCCCTGCAGCTCCTGGTCAACATTCCCATCTCTGCGTGTCCAGGGTGTGCTCTGTATAATCCCGGCAGCTCCTGGTCAACATTCCCATCTCTGTGTGGCCAGAGTGTGCTCTGTATAACCCCTGAAGCTCCTGGTCAACATTTCCATCTTTGTGTTGCCACGGCGTGCTCTGTATAAAGCTTGCAGCTCCTGGTCAACATTCCCGTCTCTGTGTGGCCAGGGTGTGCTCTGTATAACCCCTGCAGCTCCTGGGCAACATTCCCATCACTGTGTGGCCAGGGTGTGCTCTGTATAACCCCAACAGCTCCTCGTCAACATTCCCATCTCTGTGTGGCCAGGGTGTGCTCTGTATAACCCCCGCAGCTCCTGGTCAACATTCCCACATCTGTGTGGCTAGGGTGTGCTCTGTATAACCCCTGCAGCTCCTGGTCAACATTCCCATTCCTGTGTGGCCAGGGCGTGCTCTGTATAACCCCAGCAGCTCGTGGTCAACATTCCCATCTCTTTGTGGCCAGGGTGTGCTCTGTCCTCCCCCTGCAGCTCCTGGTCAACGTTCCCATCTCTCGTGGTCAGGGTGTGCTCTGTCTCACCACTGCAGCCCTTGGTCAACATTCCCATGTCTGTGTGACGACGGTGTGCACTGTATCACCCCTGCAACTCCTGGTCAACGTGCCCATCTCTGTGTGGCCAGGGTGTGCTCTGTATAACCCCTGCATCTTCTGGTCAACATTCCGATTTCTGTGTGGCCAGGGTGTGCTATGTATAACCGCGGCTGCTCCTGGTCAACATTTCCTTCTCTGCGTGGCCAGGTAGTGCTCTGTATAACACCTGCAGCTCCTGTTCAACATTCCCATCTCTGTGTGGCCACGGTATGCTCTGTATAACCACTTCAGCTCCTGGTCAACATTCCCATGTCTGTGTGGCCAGGGTGTGCTCTATATAACCCCTGCAGCTCCTGTTCAACATTCCCATCTCTGTGTGTGGCCAGGGTGTGCTCAGTATAACCCCTGCAGCTACTGGCCAACATTCCAATCTCTGAGTGGAAAGGGTGTGCTCTGTATAACCCCTGCAGCTCCTGGTCAACATTCCCATCTCTGTGTGGAAAGGGTGTGCTCTGTATAACCCCTGAAGCTCCTGGTCAACATTCCAATCTCTGAGTGGCCAGGGTGTGCTCTGTATAACCCCGGCAGCTCCTGGTCAATATTCCCATCTCTACGTGTCCAGAGTGTTCTGTGTATAACCCCTGCAGCTCCTGGACAACATTCCCATCTCTGTGTGGCCAGAGTGTGCTCTGTATAACTCCTGAAGCTCCTGCTCAACATTCCCATCTCTGTGTGACCAGGGTGTTCTGTGTATGACCCCTGCAGCTCCTGGACAACATTCCCATCTCTGTGAGGCCACGGCATGCTCTGGTAAACCCCGTCAGCTCCTGGTCAACATTCCCATCTCTGCGTGTCCAGGGTGTGCTCTGTATAACACATGCAGCTCCTGGTCAACATGCCCATCTCTGTGTGGCCAGTATGTGCTCTGTATAACCCCTGCAGCTCCTATTCAACATTCCCAACTCTGTGTGGCCAGAGTGTGCTCTGTATAACCCCTGAAGCACCTGGTCAACATTCCCATCTCTGTGTGACCAGCGTGTTCTGTGTATAACCCTTGCAGATCCTGGACAACATTCCTATCTCTGTGTGGCCACGGCGAGCTCTGTAAAACCCCGGCAGCTCCTGGTCAACATTCCCATCTCTGCTTGTCCAGGGTGTGCTCTGTATAACACCTGCAGCTCCTGGTCAACATGCCCATTTCTGTGTGGCCAGGATGTGCTCTGTATAACCCCTGCAGCTCCTGTTCAACATTCCCATCTCTGCGTGGCCTGAATGTGCTCTGTATAACCACTGCAGCTCCAGGTCAAAATGCGCATCTCTGTGTGGCCACAGTGTTCAGTGTATATCCCCTGCAGCCCCTGGACAACATTCCCATCTCTGTGTGGCCAGGGTGTGCTCTGTATAACCCCTGCAGCTCCTGCTCAACATTCCCATCTCTGCGTGTCCAGGGTGTGCTCTGTATAACCCCTGCAGCTCCTGGTCAACATTCCCATCTCTGAGTGACCAGGGTGTTCTGTGTATAACCCCTGCAGCTCCTGGACAACATTCCCATCTCTGTGTGGCCAGGGTGTGCTCTGTATAACCCCTGCAGCTCCTGCTCAACATTCCCATCTCTGCGTGTCCAGGGTGTGCTCTGTATAACCCCTGAAGGTCCTGGTCAACATTCCCATCTCTGAGTGGCCAGGGAGTGCTCTGTATTACCCCTGCTCCTGGTCAACATTCCAATCTCTGAGTGGTCAGGGTGTGCTCTGTACAACCCCTGAAGCTCCTGGTCAACATTCCAATCTCTGAGTGGCCAGAGTGTGCTCTGTGTAACCCCGGCAGCTCCTGGTCAATATTCCAATCTCTGCGTGGCCAGGGTGTGCTCTGTATAACCCCTGCAGCTCCTGGTCAACATTCCCATCTATGCGTGTCCAGGGTGTGCTCTGTATAACCCCTGCAGCTCCTGGTCAACATTCCCATCTCTGAGTGGCCAGGGTGTGCTCCGTATAACTCCTGCAGCTCCTGGTCAACATTCCCATCTCTCTGTGTGTCCAGGGTGTGCTCTGTATAACCCTTACAGCACCTTGTCATCATTCCCATCTCTATGTGGCCACGGCGTGCACTGTAAAACCTCGGCAGCTCCTGGTCAACATTCCCATCTCTGTGTGGCCACGGCGTGCTCTGTAAAACCCCGGCAGCTCCTGGTCAACATTCCCATCTCTGCGTGTCCAGGGTGTGCTCTGTATAACCCCTGCAGCTCTTGGTCAACATTCCCATCTCTGCGTGGCCTGAATGTGCTCTGTATTACCACTGCAGCTCCTGGTCAAAATACCCATCTCTGTGTGGCCAGGGTGTGCTCGGTATAACCCCTGCAGCTCCTGGACAACATTCCCATCACTGTGTGGCCAGGGTGTGTTCTGTATACCCCTGCAGCTCCTGGTCAACATTCCCATTTCTGTGTGGCCAGAGTGTGCTCTGTATAACCACTGCATCTCCTGGACAACATTCCCATCCCTGTGTGGCCAGGGTGTGCTCTGCATAACCCCGGCAGTTCCTGGTCAACATTCCCAACTCTGTGTGGCCAGGGTGTGCTCTGTATAACACATGCAGCTCCTGGTCAACATGCCCATTACTGTGTGGCCAGAGTGTGCTCTGTATAACCCCAGCAGCTCCTAGTCAACATTCCCATCTCTGTGTGGTCAGGGTGTACTCTGTATAACCCCTGCAGCTCCTAGTCAACATTCCCATCTCTGTGTGTCCAGGGTGTGCTCTGTTTAACCCCAGCAGCTCCTAGTCAACAGTCCCATTTCTGTGTGGCCAGAGTGTGCTCTGAATAACCCCTGCAGCTCGTAGTGAACATTCCCATCTCTGTGTGGCCAGAGTGTTCTGTGCATAACCCCTGCAGCTCCTGGACAACATTCCCATCCCTGTGTGGCCAGTGTGTGCTCTGTATAACCCCGGCAGCTCCTGGTCAACATTCCCAACTCTGTGTGGCCAGAGTGTGCTCTGTATAACCCCTGAAGCACCTGGTCAACTTTCCCATCTCTGTGTGACCAGGGTGTTCTGTGTATAACCCCTGCAGCTCCTGGACAACATTCCCATCTCTGTGAGGCCACGGCGTGCTCTGTAAAACCCCGGCAGCTCCTGGTCAACATTCCCATCTCTGCGTGTCCAGGGTGTGCTCTGTATAACACCTGCAGCTCCTGGTCAACATGCCCATCTCTGTGTGGCCAGTATGTGCTCTGTATAACCCCTGCAGCTCCTGTTCAACATTCCCAACTCTGTGTGGCCAGAGTGTGCTCTGTATAACCCCTGCAGCTCCTGGACAACATTCCCATCTCTGTGTGGCCACGGCGTGCTCTGTAAAACCCCGGCAGCTCCTGGTCAACATTCCCATCTCTGCTTGTCCAGGGTGTGCTCTGTAAAGCACCTGCAGCTCCTGGTCAACATGCCCATTTCTGTGTGGCCAGGATGTGCTCTGTATAACCCCTGCAATTCCTGTTCAACATTTCCATCTCTGCGTGGCCTGAATGTGCTCTGTATAACCACTGCAGCTCCTGGTTAAAATACCCATCTCTCTGTGGCCACAGTGTTCAGTGTATAACCCCTGCAGCTCCTGGACAACATTCCCATTTTTGTGTGGCCAGGTTGTGCTGTGTATACCCCTGCAGCTCCTGGTCAACATTCCCATCTCTGTGTGGTAATGGTTTGCTCTGCATAACCCCTCCAGCTCCTGGTCAACATTCCCATCTCTGTGTCCAGGGTGTGCTCTGTATAACCCCGGCAGCTCCTAGTCAACATTCCCATCTCTGTGGGGCCAGGGTGTGCTCTGCATTTCCCCTGCATCTCCTGGTCAACATTCCCGTCTCTGTGTGGCGAGGGTGTGCTCTGTATAACCTCCGCACCTCCTGGTCAACATTCCCATGTTTGTGTGGCCAGGGTGTGCTCTGTACAACCCCTTCAGTTCCTGGTCAACATTCCCATCTCTGTGTGGCCAGAGTGTGCTCTGTATAAACCCAGCAGCTCCTAGTCAACATTCCCATCTCTGTGTGGCGAGAGTGTGCTCTGTATAAACCCTTCAGCTCCTAGTCTACATTCCCATCACTGTGTGGCCAGAGTGTTCTGTGCATAACCCCTGCAGCTCCTGGTCAACATTCCCATCTCTGTGTGGCCAGGGTGTGCTCTGTATAACCTCCGCACCTCCTGGTCAACATTCCCATGTTTGTACCGCCATAGTGTGCTCTGTATTACCCCTGAAGCACCTGGTCAACATTCCCATCTCTGTATGACCAGGGTGTTCTGTGTATAACCCCTGCAGCTCCTGGATCTCTGTTTGACCAGAGTGTTCTGTGTATAACCCCTGCAGCTCCTGGACAACATTCCCATCTCTGTGTGGCCAGAGTGTGCTCTGTATAACCCCTGAAGCTCCTGCTCAACATTCCCATCTCTGTGTGACCAGGGTGTTCTGTGTATAACCCCTGCAGCTCCTGGACAACATTCCCATCTCTGTGGGGCCACGGCATGCTCTGTAAAACCCCGTCAGCTCCTGGTCAACATTCCCATCTCTGCGTGTCCAGGGTGTGCTCTGTATAACACATGCAGCTCCTGGTCAACATGCCCGTTTCTGTGTGGCCAGGATGTGCTCTGTATAACCCCAGCAGCTCCTGTTCAACATTCCCATCTCTGCGTGGCCTGAATGTGCTCTGTATAACCACTGCAGCTCCAGGTCAAAATACCCATCTCTGTGTGGCCACAGTGTTCAGTGTATAACCCCTGCAGCCCCTGGACAACATTCCCATCTCTGTGTGGCCAGGGTGTGCTCTGTATACCCCTGCAGCTCCTGGTCAACATTCCCATCTCTATGTGGCCACGGCGTGCTCTGTAAAACCTCGGCAGCTCCTGGTCAACATTCCCATCTCTGTGTGGCCACGGCGTGCTCTGTAAAACCCCGGCAGCACCAGGTCAACATTCCCATCTCTGTGTGGCCAGGGTGTGCTCTGTATACCACTGCAGCTCCTGGTCAACTTTTACATCTCTGTGTGGTAATGGTGTGCTCTGCATAACCCCTGCAGCTCCTGGTCAACATTCCAACCTCTGTGTCCAGGGTGTGCTCTGTATAACCCCGGCAGCTCCTAGTCAACATTCCCATCTCTGTGTGGCCATGGTGTTCTTTCCATAACCCCTGGAGCACCTGGTCAAGATTCCCATCTCTGTGTGGCCAGGGTGTGCTCTGTATAAACTCCGCACCTCCTGGTCAACATTCCCATGTTTGTGTGGCCAGGGTGTGCTCTGTATAACCTCCGCACCTCCTAGTCAACATTCCCATCTCTGTGTGGCCAGAGTGTGCTCTGTATAACCCTTGCAGCTCTTAGTCAACATTCCAATCTCTGTGTGGCCAGGGTGTGCTCTGTACAACCCCTTCAGCTCCTGGTCAACATTCCCATCTCTGTGTGGCCAGAGTGTGCTCTGTATAAACCCAGCAGCTCCTAGTCAACATTCCCATCTCTGTGTGGCCAGAGTGTGCTCTGTATAACCCCTTCAGCTCCTAGTCAACATTCCCATCTGTGTGTGGCCAGAGTGTTCTGTGCATAACCACTGCAGCTCCTGGACAACATTCCCATCTCTGTGTGGCAAGGGTGTGCTCTGTATAATCCCGGCAGCTCCTGGTCAACATTCCCATTTCTGTGTGGCCAGAGTGTGCTCTGTATAACCCCTGAAGCTCCTGGTCAACATTTCCATCTCTGTGTGGCCACGACGTGCTCTGTATAAAGCTTGCAGCTCCTGGTCAACACTCCCGTCTCTGTGTGGCCAGGGTGTGCTCTGTATAACCCCTGCAGCTCCTGGGCAACATTCCCATCACTGTGTGGCCAGGGTGTGCTCTGTATAACCCCAGCAGCTCCTCGTCAACATTCCCATCTCTGTGTGGCCAGGGTGTGCTCTGTATAACCCCCGCAGCTCCTGGTCAACATTCCCATCTCTGTGTGGCTAGGGTGTGCTCTGTATAACCCCTGCAGCTCCTGCTCAACATTCCCATTCCTGTGTGGCCAGGGCGTGCTCTGTATAACCCCAGCAGCTCGTGGTCAACATTCCCATCTCTTTGTGGCCAGGGTGTGCTCTGTCTTCCCCCTGCAGCTCCTGGTCAACGTTCCCATCTCTCGTGGTCAGGGTGCGCTCTGTATAACCACTGCAGCCCCTGGTCAACATCCCCATGTCTGTGTGACGACGGTGTGCACTGTATCACCCCTGCAACTCCTGGTCAACGTGCCCATCTCTGTGTGGCCAGGGTGTGCTGTGTATAACCCCTGCATCTCCTGGTCAACATTCCGATTTCTGTGTGGCCAGGGTGTGCTATGTATAACCGCGGCTGCTCCTGGTCAACATTTCCGTCTCTGCGTGGCCAGGTAGTGCTCTGTATAACACCTGCAGCTCCTGTTCAACATTCCCATCTCTTTGTGGCCACGGTATGCTCTGTATAACCACTTCAGCTCCTGGTCAACATTCCCATGTCTGTGTGGCCAGGGTGTGCTCTATATAACCCCTGCAGCTCCTGTTCAACATTCCCATCTCTGTGTGTGGCCAGGGTGTGCTCAGTATAACCCCTGTACCTACTGGCCAACATTCCCATCTCTGTGTGGCCAGGGTGTGCTCTGTATAACCCCTGAAGCTCCTGGTCAACATTCCAATCTCTGAGTGGCCAGGGTGTGCTCTGTATATCCCCGGCAGCTCCTGGTCAATATTCCCATCTCTGCGTGTCCAGGGTGTGCTCTGTATAACCCCTGCAGCTCCTGCTCAACATTCCCATCTCTGCGTGTCCAGGGTGTGCTCTGTATAACCCCTGCAGCTCCTGGTCAACATTCCCATCTCTGAGTGACCAGGGTGTGCTCTGTATAACCCCTGAAGGTCCTGGTCAACATTCCCATCTCTGAGTGGCCAGGGAGTGCTCTGTATAACCCCTGCTCCTGGTCAACATTCCAATCTCTGCGTGGCCAGGGTGTGCTCTGTATAGCCCCTGAAGCTCCTGGTCAACATTCCAATCTCTGAGTGGCCAGGGTGTGCTCTGTATAACCCCGGCAGCTCCTGGTCAATATTCCCATCTCTGCGTGTCCAGGGTGAGCTCTGTATAACCCCTGCAGCTCCTGGTCAACATTCCCATCTCTGCGTGTCCAGGGTGTGCTCTGTATAACCCCTGCAGCTCCTGGTCAACATTCCCATCTCTGAGTGGGCAGGGTGTGCTCTGTATAACTCCTGCAGCTCCTGGTCAACAGTCCCATCTCTCTGTGTGTCCAGGGTGTGCTCTGTATAGCCCTTGCAGCACCTAGTCATCATTCCCATCTCTATGTGGCCACGGCGTGCTCTGTAAAACCTCGGCAGCTCCTGGTCAACATTCCCATCTCTGTGTGGCCACGGCGTGCTCTGTAAAACCCCAGCAGCTCCTGGTCAAAATTCCCATCTCTGCGTGTCCAGGGTGCGCTCTGTATAACACCTGCAGCTCATGGTCAATATGTCCATCTCTGTGTGGCCAGGATGTACTCTGTATAACCCCTGCAGCTCCTGTTCAACATTCCCATCTCTGCGTGGCCTGAATGTGCTCTGTATAACCACTGCAGCTCCTGGTCAACATTCCCATCTCTGTGTGGCCACGGTGTTCAGTGTTTAACCCCTGCAGCTCCTGGACAACATTCCCATCTCTGTGTAGCCAGGGTGTGCTCTGTATACCCCTGCAGCTCCTGGACAACATTCCCATCTCTGTGTGGCCAGAGTGTGCTCTGTATAACCACTGCATCTCCTGGACAACATTCCCATCCCTGTGTGGCCAGGGTGTGCTCTGCATAACCCCGGCAGTTCCTGGTCAACATTCCCAACTCTGTGTGGCCAGAGTGTGCTCTGTATAACCCCTGAAGCACCTGGTCAACATTCCTATCTCTGTGTGGCCACGTTGTTCTGTGTATAACCCCTGCAGCTCCTGGACAACATTCCCATCTCTGAGTGGCCAGGGTGTGCTCTGTATAACCCCTGCAGCTCCTGGTCAACATTCCCATCTCTGCGTGTCCAGGGTGTGCTCTGTATAACACATGCAGCTCTTGGTCAACATGCCCATCTCTGTGTGGCCAGAGTGTGCTCTGTATAACCCCAGCAGCTCCTAGTCAACATTCCCATCTCTGTGTGGCCAGGGTGTACTCTGTATAACCCCTGCAGCTCCTAGTCAACATTCCCATCTCTGTGTGTCCAGGGTGTACTCTGTATAACCCCAGCAGCTCCTAGTCAACAGTCCCATCTCTGTGTGGCCAGAGTGTTCTGTGTATAACCCCTGCAGCTCCTGGACAACATTCCCATCTCTGTGAGGCCACGGCGTGCTCTGTAAAACCCCGGCAGCTCCTGGTCAACATTCCCATCTCTGCGTGTCCAGGGTGTGCTCTGTATAACACCTGCAGCTCCTTGTCAACATTCCCAACTGTGTGTGGCCAGGATGTGCTCTGTATAACCCCTGCAGCTCCTGTTCAACATTTCCATCTCTGCGTGGCCTGAATGTGCTCTGTATAACCACTGCAGCTCCTGGTCAAAATACCCATCTCTGTGTGGCCACAGTGTTCAGTGTATAGCCCCTGCAGCTCCTGTACAACATTCCCATCTCTGTGTGGCCATGGTGTGCTTTGTATACTCCTGCAGCTCCTGGTCAACATTCCCATCTCTGTGTAGCCAGAGTGGGCTCTGTTTCACCACTGCAGGTCCAAGTCAACATTCCCATCTCTGTGTGGTAATGGTGTGCTCTGCATAACCCCTCCAGCTCCTGGTCAACATTCCCATCTCTGTGTCCAGGGTGTGCTCTGTATAACCCCGGCAGCTCCTAGTCAACATTCCCATCTCTGTGAGGCCAGGGTGTGCTCTGCATTACCCCTGCATCTCCTGGACAACATTCCCATCTCTGTGTGGCGAGGGTGTGCTCTGTATAACCTCCGCACCTCCTGGTCAACATTCCCATGTTTGTGTGGCCAGGGTGTGCTCTGTACAACCCCTTCAGTTCCTGGTCAACATTCCCATCTCTGTGTGGCCAGAGTGTGCTCTGTATAAACCCAGCAGCTCCTAGTCAACATTCCCATCTCTGTGTGGCGAGAGTGTGCTCTGTATAACCCCTTCAGCTCCTAGTCAACATTCCCATCACTGTGTGGCCAGAGTGTTCTGTGTATAACCCCTGCAGCTCCTGGACATCATTCCCATCTCTGTGTGGCCAGGGTGTGCTCTGCATAACCCCTGCAGCTCCTGGTCAACATTCCCATCTCTGTGTGGCTAGGGTGTGCTCTGTATAACCTCCGCACCTCCTGGTCAACATTCCCATGTTTGTACGTCCATAGTGTGCTCTGTATTACCCCTGAAGAACCTGGTCAACATTCCCATCTCTGTGTGACCAGTGTGTTCTGTGTATAACCCCTGCAGCTCCTGGATCTCTGTATGACCAGAGTGTTCTGTGTATAACCCCTCCAGCTCCTGGACAACATTCCCATCTCTGTGTGGCCAGGGTGTGCTCTGTATAACCCTGAAGCTCCTGCTCAACATTCCCATCTCTGTGTGACCAGGGTGTGCTCTGTATAACCCCTGCAGCTCCTGGTCAACATTCCCATCTCTGTGTGACCAGCGTGTGCTCTGTATAACCCCTGCAGCTCCTGGTCAACATTCCCATCTCTGTGTGACCAGGGTGTTTGGTGTATAACCCCTGCAGCTCCTGGACAACATTCCTATCTCTGTGTGGCCACGGCGAGCTCTGTAAAACCCCGGCAGCTCCTGGTCAACATTCCCATCTCTGCTTGTCCAGGGTGTGCTCTGTATAACACCTGCAGCTCCTGGTCAACATGCCCATTTCTGTGTGGCCAGGATGTGCTCTGTATAACCCCTGCAGCTCCTGTTCAACATTCCCATCTCTGCGTGGCCTGAATCTGCTCTGTATAACCCCTGAAGCACCTAGTCAAAATACCCATCTCTGTGTGGCCACAGTGTTCAGTGTGTAACCCCTGCAGCTCCTGGACATCATTCCCATCTCTGTGTGGCCAGGGTGTGCTCTGCATAACCCCTGCAGCTCCTGGTCAACATTCCCATCTCTGTGTCCAGGGTGTGCTCTGTATAACCCCGGCAGCTCCTAGTCAACATTCCCATCTCTGTGTGGCCAGGGTGTGCTCTGCATAACCCCTGCAGCTCCTGGTCAACATTCCCATCTCTGTATGGCTAGGGTGTGCTCTGTATAACCTCCGCACCTCCTGGTCAACATACCCATGTTTGTACGTCCATAGTGTGCTCTGTATTACCCCTGGAGAACCTGGTCAACATTCCCATCTCTGTGTGACCGGAGTGTTCTGTGTATAACCCCTGCAGCTCCTGGACAACATTCCAAATCTGTGTGGCCAGGCTGTGCTCTGTATAACCCCGGCAGCTCCTGGCCAACATTCCCATCTCTGTGTGACCAGTGTGTTCTGTGTATAACCCCTGCAGCTCCTGGATCTCTGTATGACCAGAGTGTTCTGTGTATAACCCCTCCAGCTCCTGGACAACATTCCCATCTCTGTGTGGCCAGTGTGTGCTCTGTATAACCCTGCAGCTCCTGGTCAACATTCCCATCTCTGTGTGACCAGCGTGTGCTCTGTATAACCCCTGCAGCTCCTGGACAACATTCCCATCTCTGTGTGACCAGGGTGTTCTGTGTATAACCCCTGTAGCTCCTGGACAACAGTTCCATCTCTGTGAGGCCACGGCATTCTCTGTAAAACCCCGGCAGCTCCTGGTCAACATTCCCATCTCTGCGTGTCCAGGGTGTGCTCTGTATAACACATGCAGCTCCTGGTCAACATGCCCATCTCTGTGTGGCCAGTATGTGCTCTGTATAACCCCTGCAGCTCCTGTTCAACATTCCCAACTCTGTGTGGCCAGAGTGTGCTCTGTATAACCCCCGCAGCTCCTGGTCAACATTCCCATCTCTGTGTGACCAGGGTGTTTGGTGTATAACCCCTGCAGCTCCTGGACAACATTCCTATCTCTGTGTGGCCACGGCGAGCTCTGTAAAACCCCGGCAGCTCCTGGTCAACATTCCCATCTCTGCTTGTCCAGGGTGTGCTCTGTATAACACCTGCAGCTCCTGGTCAACATGCCCATTTCTGTGTGGCCAGGATGTGCTCTGTATAACCCCTGCAGCTCCTGTTCAACATTCCCATCTCTGCGTGGCCTGAATGTGCTCTGTATAACCCCTGAAGCACCTGGTCAAAATACCCATCTCTGTGTGGCCACAGTGTTCAGTGTGTAACCCCTGCAGCTCCTGGACAACATTTCCATCTCTGTGTGGCCATGGTGTGCTCTGTATATCCCTGCAGCTCCTGGTCAACATTCCCATCTCTGTGTGGCCAGAGTGTGCTCTGTATAACCACTGCAGCTCCAGGTCAACATTCCCATCTCTGTGTGTTAATGGTGTGCTCTGCATAACCCCAGCAGCTCCTGGTCAACATTCCCATCTCTGCGTGTCCAGGGTGTGCTCTGTATCACCCCTGCTGCTCCTGGTCAACATTCCCATCTCTGAGTGGCCAGAGTGTGCTCTGTATAACACCTGCAGCTCCTGGTCAAGATGCCCATCTCTGTGTGGCCAGGATGTGCTCTGTATAACCCCTGCAGCTCCTGTTCAACATACCCATCTCTGCGTTGCCTGATTGTGCTCTGTATAACTCCTGCAGTTCCTGGTCAAAATGCCCATCTCTGTGTGGCCAGGGTGTGCTCTGTATAACTCCTGCAGCACCTGGTCAAAATACCCATCTCTGTGTGGCCACGGTGTTCAGTGTATAACCCCTGCAGCTCCTGGACAACATTCCCATCTCTGTGTGGCCAGAGTGTGCTCTGTATACCACTGCAGCTCCTGGTCAACATTCCCATCTCTGTGTGGCCAGAGTGTGCTCTGTATAACCACTACAGCTCCAAGTCAACATTCCCATCTCTGAGTGGTAATGGTGTGCTCTGCATAACCCCTGCAGCTCCTGGTCAACATTCCAATCTCTGTGTCCAGGGTGTGCTCTGTATAACCCCGGCAGCTCCTAGTCAACATTCCCATCTCTGTGTGGCCATGGTGTTCTCTGCATAACCCCTGGAGCTCCTGGTCAACATTCCCATCTCTGTGTGGCCAGGGTGTGCTCTGTATAAACTCCGCACCTCCTGGTCAACATTCCCATGTTTGTGTGGCCAGGGTGTGCTCTGTGTAACCTCCGCACCTCCTAGTCAACATTCCCATCTCTGTGTGGCCAGAGTGTGCTCTGTATAACCCTAGCAGCTCCTAGTCAACATTCCAATCTCTGTGTGGCCAGGGTGTGCTCTGTACAACCCCTTCAGCTCCTGGTCAACATTCCCATCTCTGTGTGGCCAGAGTGTGCTCTCTATAAACCCAGCAGCTGCTAGTCAACATTCCCATCTCTGTGTGGCTAGGGTGTGCTCTGTATACCCTCCGCACCTCCTGGTCAACATTCCCATGTTTGTACGTTCATAGTGTGCTCTGTATTACCCCTGAAGAACCTGGGCAACATTTCCATCTCTGTATGACCAGAGTGTTCTGTGTATAACCCCTCCAGCTCCTGGTCAACATTCCCATCTCTGTGTGACCAGCGTGTGCTCTGTATAACCCCTGCAGCTCCTGGACAACATTCCCATCTCTGTGTGACCAGGGTGTTCTGTGTATAACCCCTGCAGCTCCTGGACAACATTCCCATCTCTGTGAGGCCACGGCATTCTCTGTAAAACCCCGGCAGCTCCTGGTCAACATTCCCATCTCTGCGTGTCCAGGGTGTGCTCTGTATAACACATGCAACTCCTGGTCAACATGCCCATCTCTGTGTGGCCAGTATGTGCTCTGTATAACCCCTGCAGCTCCTGTTCAACATTCCCAACTCTGTGTGGCCAGAGTGTGCTCTGTATAACCCCTGCAGCTCCTGGTCAACATTCCCATCTCTGTGTGACCAGGGTGTTTGGTGTATAACCCCTGCAGCTCCTGGACAACATTCCTATCTCTGTGTGGCCACGGCGAGCTCTGTAAAACCCCGGCAGCTCCTGGTCAACATTCCCATCTCTGCTTGTCCAGGGTGTGCTCTGTATAACACCTGCAGCTCCTGGTCAACATGCCCATTTCTGTGTGGCAAGGATGTGCTCTGTATAACCCCTGCAGCTCCTGTTCAACATTCCCATCTCTGCGTGGCCTGAATGTGCTCTGTATAACCACTGCAGATCCAGGTCAAAATACCCATCTCTGTGTGGCCACAGTGTTCAGTGTGTAAGCCCTGCAGCTCCTGGACAACATTCCCATCTCTGTGTGGCCAGGGTGTGCTCTGTATATCACTGCAGCTCCTGGTCAACATTCCCATCTCTGTGTGGCCAGAGTGTGCTCTGTATAACCCCTTCAGCTCCTAGTCAACATTCCCATCACTGTGTGGCCAGAGTATTCTGTGTATAACCCCTGCAGCTCCTGGACATCATTCCCATCTCTGTGTCCTGGGTGTGCTCTGTATAACCCCGGCAGCTCCTAGTCAACATTCCCATCTCTGTGCGGCCAGGGTGTGCTCTGCATAACCCCTGCAGCTCCTGGTCAACATTCCCATCTCTGTGTGGCTAGGATGTGCTCTGTATAACCTCCGCACCTCCTGGTCAACATTCCCATGTTTGTACGTCCATAGTGTGCTCTGTATTACCCCTGAAGAACCTGGTCAACATTCCCATCTCTGTATGACCAGAGTGTTCTGTGTATAACCCCTGCAGCTCCTGGACAACATTCCAAATCTGTGTGGCCAGGCTGTGCTCTGTATAACCCCGGCAGCTCCTGGTCAACATTCCCATCTCTGTGTGACCAGTGTGTTCTGTGTATAACCCCTGCAGCTCCTGGATCTCTGTATGACCAGAGTGTTCTGTGTATAACCCCTCCAGCTCCTGGACAACATTCCCATCTCTGTGTGGCCAGTGTGTGCTCTGTATAACCCTGAAGCTCCTGCTCAACATTCCCATCTCTGTGTGACCAGGGTGTGCTCTGTATAACCCCTGCAGCTCCTGGTCAACATTCCCATCTCTGTGTGACCAGCGTGTGCTCTGTATAACCCCTGCAGCTCCTGGACAACATTCCCATCTCTGTGTGACCAGGGTGTTCTGTGTATAACCCCTGCAGCTCCTGGACAACAGTCCCATCTCTGTGAGGCCACGGCATTCTCTGTAAAACCCCGGCAGCTCCTGGTCAACATTCCCATCTCTGCGTGTCCAGGGTGTGCTCTGTATAACACATGCAGCTCCTGGTCAACATGCCCATCTCTGTGTGGCCAGTATGTGCTCTGTATAACCCCTGCAGCTCCTGTTCAACATTCCCAACTCTGTGTGGCCAGAGTGTGCTCTGTATAACCCCTGCAGCTCCTGGACAACATTCCCATCTCTGTGTGGCCATGGTGTGCTCTGTATATCCCTGCAGCTCCTGGTCAACATTCCCATCTCTGTGTGGCCAGTGTGCTCTGTATAATAACTGCAGCTCCAGGTCAACATTCCCATCTCTGTGTGTTAATGGTGTGCTCTGCATAACCCCTGCAGCTGCTGGTCAACATTCCCATCTCTGCGTGTCCAGGGCGTGCTCTGTATAACCCCTGCAGCTCCTGGTCAACATTCCCATCTCTGAGTGGCCAGAGTGTGCTCTGTATAACACCTGCAGCTCCTGGTCAAGATGCCCATCTCTGTGTGGCCAGGATGTGCTCTATATAACCCCATCAGCTCCTGGTCAACATTCCCATCTCTGTGTGGCCAGAGTGTGCTCTGTATGAACCCAGCAGCTCCTAGTCAACATTCCCATCTCTGTGTGGCCAGAGTGTGCTCTGTATAACCCCTTCAGCTCCTAGTCAACATTCCCATCTGTGTGTGGCCAGAGTGTTCTGTGCATAACCACTGCAGCTCCTGGACAACTTTCCCATCTCTGTGTGGCAAGGGTGTGCTCTGTATAATCCCGGCAGCTCCTGGTCAACATTCCCATTTCTGTGTGGCCAGAGTGTGCCCTGTATAACCCCTGAAGCTCCTGGTCAACATTTCCATCTCTGTGTGGCCACGGTGTGCTCTGTATAAAGCTTGCAGCTCCTGGTCAACATTCCCGTCTCTGTGTGGCCAGGGTGTGCTCTGTGTAACCCCTGCAGCTCCTGGGCAACATTCCCATCACTGTGTGGCCAGGGTGTGCTCTGTATAACCCCAGCAGCTCCTCGTCAACATTCCCATCTCTGTGTGGCCAGGGTGTGCTCTGTATAACCCCCGCAGCTCCTGGTCAACATTCCCATCTCTGTGTGGCTAGGGTGTGCTCTGTATAACCCCTGCAGCTCCTGGTCAACATTCCCATTCCTGTGTGGCCAGGGCGTGCTCTGTATAACCCCAGCAGCTCGTGGTCAACATTCCCATCTCTTTGTGGCCAGGGTATGCTCTGTCTTCCCCCTGCAGCTCCTGGTCAACGTACCCATCTCTCGTGGTCAGGGTGCGCTCTGTATAACCACTGCAGCCCCTGGTCAACATTCCCATGTCTGTGTGACGACGCTGTGCACTGTATCACCCCTGCAACTCCTGGTCAACGTGCCCATCTCTGTGTGGCCAGGGTGTGCTCTGTATAACCCCTGCATCTCCTGGTCAACATTCCGATTTCTGTGTGGCCAGGGTGTGCTATGTATAACCGCGGCTGCTCCTGGTCAACATTTCCGTCTCTGCGTGGCCAGGTAGTGCTCTGTATAACACCTGCAGCTCCTGTTCAACATTCCCATCTCTTTGTGGCCACGTTATGCTCTGTATAACCACTTCAGCTCCTGGTCAACATTCCCATGTCTGTGTGGCCAGGGTGTGCTCTATATAACCCCTGCAGCTCCTGTTCAACATTCCCATCTATGTGTGTGGCCAAGGTGAGCTCTGTATAACCCCGGCAGCTCCTGGTCAATATTCCCATCTCTGCGTGTCCAGGGTGTGCTCTGTATAACCTATGCAGCTCCTGCTCAACATTCCCATCTCTGCGTGTCCAGGGTGTGTTCTGTATAACCCCTGCAGCTCCTGGTCAACATTCCCATCTCTGAGTGACCAGGGTGTGCTCTGTATAACCCCTGAAGGTCCTGGTCAACATTCCCATCTCTGAGTGGCCAGGGAGTGCTCTGTATAACCCCTGCTCCTGGTCAACATTCCAATCTCTGAGTGGCCAGGGTGTGCTCTGTATAGCCCCTAAAGCTCCTGGTCAACATTCCAATCTCTGAGTGGCCAGGGTGTGCTCCGTATAACCCCGGCAGCTCCTGGTCAATATTCCCATCTCTGCGTGTCCAGGGTGAGCTCTGTATAACCCCTGCAGCACCTTGACATCATTCCCATCTCTATGTGGCCACGGCGTGCTCTGTAAAACCTCGGCAGCTCCTGGTCAACATTCCCATCTCTGTGTGGCCACGGCGTGCTCTGTAAAACCCCGGCAGCTCCTGGTCAACATTCCCATCTCTGCTTGTCCAGGGTGTGCTCTGTATAACACCTGCAGCTCCTGGTCAACATGCCCATTTCTGTGTGGCCAGGATGTGCTCTGTATAACCCCTGCAGCTCCTGTTCAACATTTCCCTCTGCGTGGCCTGAATGAGCTCTGTATAACCATTGCAGCTCCTGGTCAAAATACCCATCTCTGTGTGGCCACAGTGTTCAGTGTATAACCCCTGCAGCTCCTGGACAACATTCCCATCTCTGTGTGGCTAGGGTGTGCTGTGTATACCCCTGCAGCTCCTGGTCAACATTCCCATCTCTGTGCAGCCAGAGTGTGCTCTGTATAACCACTGCAGGTCCAAGTCAACATTCCCATCTCTGTGTGGTAATGGTGTGCTCTGCATAACCCCTCCAGCTCCTGGTCAACATTCCCATCTCTGTGTCCAGGGTGTGCTCTGTATAACCCCGGCAGCTCCTAGTCAACATTCCCATCTCTGTGGGGCCAGGGTGTGCTCTGCATAACTCCTGCAGCTCCTGGTCAACATTCCCAACTCTCTGTGTGTCCAGGGAGTGCTCTGTATAACCCTTGCAGCTCCTTGTCATCATTCCCATCTCTATGTGGCCACGGCGTGCTCTGTAAAACCTCGGCAGCTCCTGGTCAACATTCCCATCTCTGTGTGGCCACGGCGTGCTCTGTAAAACCCCGGCAGCTCCTGGTCAACATTCCCATCTCTGCGTGTCCAGGGTGTGCTCTGTATAACACCTGCAGCTCCTGGTCAATATGCCCATCTCTGTGTGGCCAGGATGTGCTCTGTATAACCCCTGCAGCTCCTGGTCAACATTCCTATCTCTGTGTGGCCACGTTGTTCTGTGTATAACCCCTGAAGCTCCTGGACAACATTCCCATCTCTGTGAGGCCACGGCGTGCTCTGTATAACCCCTGCAGCTCCTAGTCAACATTCCCATCTCTGTGTGTCCAGGGTATGCTCTGCATAACCCCAGCAGCTCCTAGTCAACAGTCCCATCTCTGTGTGGCCAGAGTGTTCTGTGGTTCACCCCTGCAGCTCCTGGACAACATTCCCATCCCTGTGTGGCCAGTGTGTGCTCTGTATAACCCCGGCAGCTCCTGGTCAACATTCCCAACTCTGTGTGGCCAGAGTGTGCTCTGCATAACCCCTGAAGCACCTGGTCAACATTCCCATCTCTGTGTGACCACGGTGTTCTGTGTATAACCCCCGCAGCTCCTGGACAACATTCCCATCTCTGTGAGGCCACGGCGTGCTCTGTAAAACCCCGGCAGCTCCTGGTCAACATTCCCATCTCTGCGTGTCCAGGGTGTGCTCTGGATACACCTGCAGCTCCTGGTCAAAATGCCCATCTCTGTGTGGCCAGTATGTGCTCTGTATAACCCCTGCAGCTCCTGTTCAACATTCCCAACTCTGTGTCGCCAGAGTATGCTCTGTATAACCCCTGCAGCTCCTGCACAACATTCCCATCTCTGTGTGGCCACGGCGTGCTCTGTAAAACCCCGGCAGCTCCTGGTCAACATTCCCATCTCTGCTTGTCCAGGGTGTGCTCTGTATTACACCTGCAGCTCCTGGTCAACATGCCTATTTCTGTGTGGCCAAGATGTGCTCTGTATAACCCCAGCAGCTCCTGGTCAGCATTCCCATCTCTGTGTGACCAGTGTGTTCTGTGTATAACCCCTGCAGCTCCTGGATCTCTGTATGACCAGAGTGTTCTGTGTATAACCCCTTCAGCTCCTGGACAACATTCCCATCTCTGTGTGGCCAGAGTGTGCTCTGTATAACCCTGAAGCTCCTGCTCAACATTCCCATCTCTGTGTGACCAGGGAGTGCTCTGTATAACCCCTGCAGCTCCTGGTCAACATTCCAATATCTGTGTGGCCAGGGTGTGCTCTGTATAACCCCTGCAGCTCCTGGACAACATTCCCATCTCTGTGAGGCCACGGCATGCTCTGTAAAATCCCGGCAGCTCCTGGTCAACATTCCCATCTCTGCGTGTCCAGGGTGTGCTCTGTATAACACATGCAGCTCCAGGTCAACATGCCCATCTCTGTGTGGCCAGTATGTTCTCTGTATAACCCCTGCAGCTCCTGTTCAACATTCCCAACTCTGTGTGGCCAGAGTGTGCTCTGTATAACCCCTGCAGCTCCTGGTCAACATTCCCATCTCTGTGTGACCAGTGTGTTTGGTGTATAACCCCTGAAGCTCCTGGACAAAATTCCTATCTCTGTGTGGCCACGGCGAGCTCTGTAAAACCCCGGCAGCTGCTGGTCAACATTCCCATCTCTGCTTGTCCAGGGTGTGCTCTGTATAACACTTGCAGCTACTGGTCAACATGCCCATTTCTGTGTGGCCAGGATGTGCTCTGTATACCCCTGCAGCTTCAGGTCAACATTCCCATCTCTGTGTGGTAATGGTGTGCTCTGCATAACCCCTGCAGCTCCAGGTCAACATTCCCATCTCTGCGTGGCCTGAATGTGCTCTGTATAACCACTGCAGATCCAGGTCAAAATACCCATCTCTGTGTGGCCACAGTGTTCAGTGTGTAAGCCCTGCAGCTCCTGGACAACATTCCCATCTCTGTGTGGCCAGGGTGTGCTCTGTATATCACTGCAGCTCCTGGTCAACATTCCCATCTCTGTGTGGCCAGAGTGTGCTCTGTATAACCCCTTCAGCTCCTAGTCAACATTCCCATCACTGTGTGGCCAGAGTATTCTGTGTATAACCCCTGCAGCTCCTGGACATCATTCCCATCTCTGTGTCCTGGGTGTGCTCTGTATAACCCCGGCAGCTCCTAGTCAACATTCCCATCTCTGTGCGGCCAGGGTGTGCTCTGCATAACCCCTGCAGCTCCTGGTCAACATTCCCATCTCTGTGTGGCTAGGATGTGCTCTGTATAACCTCCGCACCTCCTGGTCAACATTCCCATGTTTGTACGTCCATAGTGTGCTCTGTATTACCCCTGAAGAACCTGGTCAACATTCCCATCTCTGTATGACCAGAGTGTTCTGTGTATAACCCCTGCAGCTCCTGGACAACATTCCAAATCTGTGTGGCCAGGCTGTGCTCTGTATAACCCCGGCAGCTCCTGGTCAACATTCCCATCTCTGTGTGACCAGTGTGTTCTGTGTATAACCCCTGCAGCTCCTGGATCTCTGTATGACCAGAGTGTTCTGTGTATAACCCCTCCAGCTCCTGGACAACATTCCCATCTCTGTGTGGCCAGTGTGTGCTCTGTATAACCCTGAAGCTCCTGCTCAACATTCCCATCTCTGTGTGACCAGGGTGTGCTCTGTATAACCCCTGCAGCTCCTGGTCAACATTCCCATCTCTGTGTGACCAGCGTGTGCTCTGTATAACCCCTGCAGCTCCTGGACAACATTCCCATCTCTGTGTGACCAGGGTGTTCTGTGTATAACCCCTGCAGCTCCTGGACAACAGTCCCATCTCTGTGAGGCCACGGCATTCTCTGTAAAACCCCGGCAGCTCCTGGTCAACATTCCCATCTCTGCGTGTCCAGGGTGTGCTCTGTATAACACATGCAGCTCCTGGTCAACATGCCCATCTCTGTGTGGCCAGTATGTGCTCTGTATAACCCCTGCAGCTCCTGTTCAACATTCCCAACTCTGTGTGGCCAGAGTGTGCTCTGTATAACCCCTGCAGCTCCTGGACAACATTCCCATCTCTGTGTGGCCATGGTGTGCTCTGTATATCCCTGCAGCTCCTGGTCAACATTCCCATCTCTGTGTGGCCAGTGTGCTCTGTATAATAACTGCAGCTCCAGGTCAACATTCCCATCTCTGTGTGTTAATGGTGTGCTCTGCATAACCCCTGCAGCTGCTGGTCAACATTCCCATCTCTGCGTGTCCAGGGCGTGCTCTGTATAACCCCTGCAGCTCCTGGTCAACATTCCCATCTCTGAGTGGCCAGAGTGTGCTCTGTATAACACCTGCAGCTCCTGGTCAAGATGCCCATCTCTGTGTGGCCAGGATGTGCTCTATATAACCCCATCAGCTCCTGGTCAACATTCCCATCTCTGTGTGGCCAGAGTGTGCTCTGTATGAACCCAGCAGCTCCTAGTCAACATTCCCATCTCTGTGTGGCCAGAGTGTGCTCTGTATAACCCCTTCAGCTCCTAGTCAACATTCCCATCTGTGTGTGGCCAGAGTGTTCTGTGCATAACCACTGCAGCTCCTGGACAACTTTCCCATCTCTGTGTGGCAAGGGTGTGCTCTGTATAATCCCGGCAGCTCCTGGTCAACATTCCCATTTCTGTGTGGCCAGAGTGTGCCCTGTATAACCCCTGAAGCTCCTGGTCAACATTTCCATCTCTGTGTGGCCACGGTGTGCTCTGTATAAAGCTTGCAGCTCCTGGTCAACATTCCCGTCTCTGTGTGGCCAGGGTGTGCTCTGTGTAACCCCTGCAGCTCCTGGGCAACATTCCCATCACTGTGTGGCCAGGGTGTGCTCTGTATAACCCCAGCAGCTCCTCGTCAACATTCCCATCTCTGTGTGGCCAGGGTGTGCTCTGTATAACCCCCGCAGCTCCTGGTCAACATTCCCATCTCTGTGTGGCTAGGGTGTGCTCTGTATAACCCCTGCAGCTCCTGGTCAACATTCCCATTCCTGTGTGGCCAGGGCGTGCTCTGTATAACCCCAGCAGCTCGTGGTCAACATTCCCATCTCTTTGTGGCCAGGGTATGCTCTGTCTTCCCCCTGCAGCTCCTGGTCAACGTACCCATCTCTCGTGGTCAGGGTGCGCTCTGTATAACCACTGCAGCCCCTGGTCAACATTCCCATGTCTGTGTGACGACGCTGTGCACTGTATCACCCCTGCAACTCCTGGTCAACGTGCCCATCTCTGTGTGGCCAGGGTGTGCTCTGTATAACCCCTGCATCTCCTGGTCAACATTCCGATTTCTGTGTGGCCAGGGTGTGCTATGTATAACCGCGGCTGCTCCTGGTCAACATTTCCGTCTCTGCGTGGCCAGGTAGTGCTCTGTATAACACCTGCAGCTCCTGTTCAACATTCCCATCTCTTTGTGGCCACGTTATGCTCTGTATAACCACTTCAGCTCCTGGTCAACATTCCCATGTCTGTGTGGCCAGGGTGTGCTCTATATAACCCCTGCAGCTCCTGTTCAACATTCCCATCTATGTGTGTGGCCAAGGTGAGCTCTGTATAACCCCGGCAGCTCCTGGTCAATATTCCCATCTCTGCGTGTCCAGGGTGTGCTCTGTATAACCTATGCAGCTCCTGCTCAACATTCCCATCTCTGCGTGTCCAGGGTGTGTTCTGTATAACCCCTGCAGCTCCTGGTCAACATTCCCATCTCTGAGTGACCAGGGTGTGCTCTGTATAACCCCTGAAGGTCCTGGTCAACATTCCCATCTCTGAGTGGCCAGGGAGTGCTCTGTATAACCCCTGCTCCTGGTCAACATTCCAATCTCTGAGTGGCCAGGGTGTGCTCTGTATAGCCCCTAAAGCTCCTGGTCAACATTCCAATCTCTGAGTGGCCAGGGTGTGCTCCGTATAACCCCGGCAGCTCCTGGTCAATATTCCCATCTCTGCGTGTCCAGGGTGAGCTCTGTATAACCCCTGCAGCACCTTGACATCATTCCCATCTCTATGTGGCCACGGCGTGCTCTGTAAAACCTCGGCAGCTCCTGGTCAACATTCCCATCTCTGTGTGGCCACGGCGTGCTCTGTAAAACCCCGGCAGCTCCTGGTCAACATTCCCATCTCTGCTTGTCCAGGGTGTGCTCTGTATAACACCTGCAGCTCCTGGTCAACATGCCCATTTCTGTGTGGCCAGGATGTGCTCTGTATAACCCCTGCAGCTCCTGTTCAACATTTCCCTCTGCGTGGCCTGAATGAGCTCTGTATAACCATTGCAGCTCCTGGTCAAAATACCCATCTCTGTGTGGCCACAGTGTTCAGTGTATAACCCCTGCAGCTCCTGGACAACATTCCCATCTCTGTGTGGCTAGGGTGTGCTGTGTATACCCCTGCAGCTCCTGGTCAACATTCCCATCTCTGTGCAGCCAGAGTGTGCTCTGTATAACCACTGCAGGTCCAAGTCAACATTCCCATCTCTGTGTGGTAATGGTGTGCTCTGCATAACCCCTCCAGCTCCTGGTCAACATTCCCATCTCTGTGTCCAGGGTGTGCTCTGTATAACCCCGGCAGCTCCTAGTCAACATTCCCATCTCTGTGGGGCCAGGGTGTGCTCTGCATAACTCCTGCAGCTCCTGGTCAACATTCCCAACTCTCTGTGTGTCCAGGGAGTGCTCTGTATAACCCTTGCAGCTCCTTGTCATCATTCCCATCTCTATGTGGCCACGGCGTGCTCTGTAAAACCTCGGCAGCTCCTGGTCAACATTCCCATCTCTGTGTGGCCACGGCGTGCTCTGTAAAACCCCGGCAGCTCCTGGTCAACATTCCCATCTCTGCGTGTCCAGGGTGTGCTCTGTATAACACCTGCAGCTCCTGGTCAATATGCCCATCTCTGTGTGGCCAGGATGTGCTCTGTATAACCCCTGCAGCTCCTGGTCAACATTCCTATCTCTGTGTGGCCACGTTGTTCTGTGTATAACCCCTGAAGCTCCTGGACAACATTCCCATCTCTGTGAGGCCACGGCGTGCTCTGTATAACCCCTGCAGCTCCTAGTCAACATTCCCATCTCTGTGTGTCCAGGGTATGCTCTGCATAACCCCAGCAGCTCCTAGTCAACAGTCCCATCTCTGTGTGGCCAGAGTGTTCTGTGGTTCACCCCTGCAGCTCCTGGACAACATTCCCATCCCTGTGTGGCCAGTGTGTGCTCTGTATAACCCCGGCAGCTCCTGGTCAACATTCCCAACTCTGTGTGGCCAGAGTGTGCTCTGCATAACCCCTGAAGCACCTGGTCAACATTCCCATCTCTGTGTGACCACGGTGTTCTGTGTATAACCCCCGCAGCTCCTGGACAACATTCCCATCTCTGTGAGGCCACGGCGTGCTCTGTAAAACCCCGGCAGCTCCTGGTCAACATTCCCATCTCTGCGTGTCCAGGGTGTGCTCTGGATACACCTGCAGCTCCTGGTCAAAATGCCCATCTCTGTGTGGCCAGTATGTGCTCTGTATAACCCCTGCAGCTCCTGTTCAACATTCCCAACTCTGTGTCGCCAGAGTATGCTCTGTATAACCCCTGCAGCTCCTGCACAACATTCCCATCTCTGTGTGGCCACGGCGTGCTCTGTAAAACCCCGGCAGCTCCTGGTCAACATTCCCATCTCTGCTTGTCCAGGGTGTGCTCTGTATTACACCTGCAGCTCCTGGTCAACATGCCTATTTCTGTGTGGCCAAGATGTGCTCTGTATAACCCCAGCAGCTCCTGGTCAGCATTCCCATCTCTGTGTGACCAGTGTGTTCTGTGTATAACCCCTGCAGCTCCTGGATCTCTGTATGACCAGAGTGTTCTGTGTATAACCCCTTCAGCTCCTGGACAACATTCCCATCTCTGTGTGGCCAGAGTGTGCTCTGTATAACCCTGAAGCTCCTGCTCAACATTCCCATCTCTGTGTGACCAGGGAGTGCTCTGTATAACCCCTGCAGCTCCTGGTCAACATTCCAATATCTGTGTGGCCAGGGTGTGCTCTGTATAACCCCTGCAGCTCCTGGACAACATTCCCATCTCTGTGAGGCCACGGCATGCTCTGTAAAATCCCGGCAGCTCCTGGTCAACATTCCCATCTCTGCGTGTCCAGGGTGTGCTCTGTATAACACATGCAGCTCCAGGTCAACATGCCCATCTCTGTGTGGCCAGTATGTTCTCTGTATAACCCCTGCAGCTCCTGTTCAACATTCCCAACTCTGTGTGGCCAGAGTGTGCTCTGTATAACCCCTGCAGCTCCTGGTCAACATTCCCATCTCTGTGTGACCAGTGTGTTTGGTGTATAACCCCTGAAGCTCCTGGACAAAATTCCTATCTCTGTGTGGCCACGGCGAGCTCTGTAAAACCCCGGCAGCTGCTGGTCAACATTCCCATCTCTGCTTGTCCAGGGTGTGCTCTGTATAACACTTGCAGCTACTGGTCAACATGCCCATTTCTGTGTGGCCAGGATGTGCTCTGTATACCCCTGCAGCTTCAGGTCAACATTCCCATCTCTGTGTGGTAATGGTGTGCTCTGCATAACCCCTGCAGCTCCAGGTCAACATTCCCATCTCTGCGTGTCCAGGGTGTGCTCTGTATAACCCCTGCAGCTCCTGGTCAACATTCCCATCTCTGAGTGGCCAGGGTGTGCTCTGTATAACCCCTAGAGCACCTTGTCAACATTCCCATCTCTATGTGGCCACGGCGTGCTCTGTAAAACCTCGGCAGCTCCTGGTCAACATTCCCATCTCTGTGTGGCCACGGCGTGCTCTGTAAAACCCCGGCAGCTCCTGGTCAACATTCCCATCTCTGCGTGGCCAGAGTGTGCTCTGTATAACCCCTGCAGCTCCTGTTGAACATTCCCATCTCTGCGTGGCCTGAATGTGCTCTGTATAACCACTGCAGCTCCAGGTCAAAATACCCATCTCTGTGTGGCCACAGTGTTCAGTGTATAACCCCTGCAGCTCCTGGACAACATTCCCATCTCTGTGTCGCCAGGGTGTGCTCTGTATAACCACTGCAGCACCTGGTCAAAATACCCATCTCTGTGTGGCCACGGTGTTCAGTGTATAACCCCTGCAGCTCCTGGACAACATTCCCATCTCTGTGTCGCCAGGGTGTGCTGTGTATACCACTGCAGCTCCTGGTCAACATTCCCATCTCTGTGTGGCCAGAGTGTGCTCTGTATAACCACTGCATCTCCAAGTCAACATTCCCATCTCTGTGTGGTAATGGTGTGCTCTGCATAACCCCTGAAGCACCTGGTCAACATTCCCATCTCTGTGTGACCAGGGTGTTCTGTGTATAACCCCTGCAGCTCCTGGGCAACATTCCCATCTCTGTGAGGCCACGGCGTGCTCTGTAAAACCCCTGGAGCTCCTGGTCAACATTCCCATCTTGCGTGTCCAGGGTGTGCTCTGTATAACACCTGCAGCTCCTGGACAACATTCCCAACCCTGTGTGGCCAGAGTGTGCTCTGTGTAACCCCTGCAGCTCCTGGACAACATTCCGATCTCTGTGTGGCCACGGCGTGCTCTGTAAAACCCGGGCAGCTCCTGGTCAACATTCCCATCTCTGCTTGTCCAGAGTGTGCTCTGTATAACACCTGCAGCTCCTGGTCAACATGCCCATTTCTGTGTGGCCAGGATGTGCTCTGTATAACCCCTGCAGCTCCTGTTCAACATTTCCATCTCTGCGTGGCCTGAATGTGCTCTGTATAACCACTGCAGCTCCTGGTCAACATTCCCATCTCTGTGTGGCGAGGGTGTGCTCTGTATAACCTCCGCACCTCCTAGTCAACATTCCCATCTCTGTGAGGCCAGTGTGTGCTCTGTACAACCCCTTCAGCTCCTGGTCAACAATCCCATCTCTGTGTGGCCAGAGTGTTCTGTGTATAACCCCTGCAGCTCCTGGACATCATTCCCATCTCTGTGTGGCCAGGGTGTGCTCTGCATAACCCCTGCAGCTCCTGGTCAACATTCCCATCTCTGTGTCCAGAGAGTGCTCTGTATAACCCCGGCAGCTCCTAGTCAACATTCCCATCTCTGTGTGGCCAGGGTGTGCTCTGCATAACCCCTGCAGCTCCTGGCCAACATTCCCATCTCTGTGTGGCCAAGGTGTGCTCTGTATAACCTCCGCACCTCCTGGTCAACATTCCCATGTTTGTGCGGCCATAGTGTGCTCTGTATTACCCCTGAAACACCTGGTCAACATTCCCATCTCTGTATTACCAGAGTGTTCTGTGTATAACCCCCGCAGCTCCTGGACAACATTCCAAATATGTGTGGCCAGGCTGTGCTCTGTATAACCCCGGCAGCTCCTGGTCATCATTCCCATCTCTGTGTGACCAGGGTGTTCTGAGTATAACCCCTGCAGCTCCTGGATCTCTGTATGACCAGAGTCTTCTGTGTATAATCCCTGAAGCTCCTGCTCAACATTCCCATCTCTGTGTGACCAGGGTGTTCTGTGAATAACCCCTGCAGCTCCTGGACAACATTCCAATCTCTGTGTGTCCAGGATGTGCTCTGTATACACCTGCAGCTCCTGGTCAACATTCCCATCTCTGTGTGGCAAGAGTGTGCTCTGTATAACCACTGCAGCTCCAAGTCAACATTCCCTTCTCTGTGTGGTAATGGTGTGCTCTGCATTACCCCTGCAGCTCCTGGTCAACATTCCCATCTCTGTGGCCAGGGTGTGCTCTGCATAACCCCTGCAGCTCCTGGACAAGATTCCCATCTCTGTGTGGCCAAGGTGTTCTCTGTATAACCTTCGCACCTCATGGTCAACATACCTATGTTTGTGTGGCCAGGGTGTGCTCTGTATAACCTCCGCACCTCCTAGTCAACATTCCCATCTCTGTGTGGCCAGAGTGTGCTCTGTATAATCCCAGCAGCTCCAAGTCAACATTCCCATCTCTATGTGGCCAGGGTGTGCTCTGTAAAACCCCTTCAGCTCCTGGTCAACATTCCCATCTCTGTGTGGCCAGAGTGTGCTCTGTATAAACCCAGCAGCTCCTAGTCAACATTCCCATCTCTGTGTGGCCAGAGTGTGCTTCGTATAACCCCTTCAGCTCCTAATCAACATTCCCATCTCTGTGTGGCCAGAGTGTTATGTGTATAACCCCTGCAGCTCCTGGACAACATTCCCATCTCTGTGTGGCCAAGGTGTGCTCTGTATAGCCCCGGCAGCTCCTGGTCAACATTCCCATCTCTGTGTGGCCAGAGTGTGCTCTGTATAACCCCTGAAGCACCTGGTCAACATTCCCATCTCTGTGTGACCAGGGTGTTCGGTGTCTAACCCCTGCAGCTCCTGGACAACATTCCCATCTCTTTGTGGACAGGGTGTGCTCTGTATACCCCTGCAGCTCCTGGTCAACATTCCCATCTCTGTGTGGCCAGAGTGTGCTCTGTATAACCACTGCAGCTCCAAGTCAACATTCCCATCTCTGTGTGGCAATGGTGTGCTCTGCATAACCCCTGCAGCTCCTGGTCAACATTCCCACCTCTGTGTCCAGGGTGTGCTCTGTATAGCCCCGGCAGCTCCGAGTCAACATTCCCATCTCTGAGTGGCCAGGGTGTGCTCTGCACAACCCCTGCAGCTCCTGGTCAACATTCCTATCTCTGTGTGGCCAGAGTGTGCTCTGTATAACCACTGCAGCTCCAAGTCAACATTCCCATCTCTGTGTGCCAGGGTGTGCTCTGTATAAACTCCGCACCTCCTGGTCAAAATTCCCATGTTTGTGTGGACAGGGTGTGCTCTGTAAAACCTCCGCACCTCCTAGTCAACATTCCCATCTCTGTGTGGCCAGAGTGTGCTCTGCATAACCCCAGCAGCTCCTAGTCAACATTCCCATCTCTGTGAGGCCAGGGTGTGCTCTGTACAACCCCTTCAGCTCCTGGTCAACATTCCCATCTCTGTGTGGCCAGAGTGTGCTCTGTATAACCACTGCAGCTCCAAGTCAACATTCCCATCTCTGTGTGGCAATGTGTGCTCTGCATAACCCCTGCAGCTCCTGGTCAACATTCCCATCTCTATGTCCAGGGTGTGCTCTATATAGCCCCGGCACCTCCTAGTCAACATTCCCATCTCTGTGTAGCCAGGGTGTGCTCTGCATAACCCCTGCAGCTCCTGGTTAACGTTCCCATCTCTGTGTGGCCAAGGTGTGCTCTGTATAACCTCCGCACCTCCTGGTCAACATTCCCATCTCTGAGTGGCCAGGGTGTGCTCTGTACAACCCCTGAAGCTCCTGGTCAACATTCCCATCTCTGTGTGGCCAGAGTGTGCTCTGTATAACCACTGCAGCTCCAAGTCAACTTTCCCATTTCTGTGTGGCCAGGGTGTGCTCTGTATAAACTCTGCACCTCCTGGTCAACATTCCCATGTTTGTGAGGCCAGGGTGTCTCTGTATAACCTCCGCACCTCCTAGTCAACATTTCCATCTCTGTGTGGCCAGAGTGTGCTCTGTACAATCCCAGCAGCTGCGAATCAACGTTCCCATCTCTGTGTGGCCAGGGTGAGCTCTGTAAAACCCCTTCAGCTCCTGGTCAACATTCCGATCTCTGTGTGGCCAGAGTGTGCTCTGTATTAACCCAGCAGCTCCTAGTCAACATTCCCATCTCTGTGTGGCCAGAGTGTGCTCTGTATAACCCCTTCAGCTCCTAGTCAACATTCCCATTTCTGTGTGGCCAGAGTGTCCTGTGTATAACCCCTGCAGCTCCTGGACAACATTCCCATCTCTGTGTGGCCAGGGTGTGCTCTGTATAACCACGGCAGCTCCTGGTCAACATTCCCATCTCTGTGTGGCCAGTGTGCTCGGTATAACCCCAGCAGCTCCTGGTCACCATTCCCATCTCTGAGTGGCCAGGGTGTGCTCTGTACTACCCCTGAAGCACCTGGTCAAAATTCCCATCTCTGTGTGGCCAGAGTGTGCTCTGTATAACCACTGCAGCTCCAAGTCAACATTGCCATCTCTGTGTGGCCAGGGTGTGCTCTGTATAAACTCCGCACCTCCTGGTCAACATTCCCATGTTTGTGAAGCCAGGGTGTGCTCTGTATAACCTCCGCACCTCCTAGTCAACATTTCCATCTCTGTGTGGCCAGAGTGTGCTCTGTACAACCCCAGCAGCTCCGAGTCAACGTTCCCATCTCTGTGTGGCCAGGGTGAGCTCTGTACAACCCCTTCAGCTCCTGGTCAACATTCCGATCTCTGTGTGGCCAGAGTGTGCTCTGTATTAACCCAGCAGCTCCTAGTCAACATTCCCATCTCTGTGTGGCCAGAGTGTGCTCTGTATAACCCCTTCAGCTCCTAGTCAACATTCCCATCTCTGTGTGGCCAGAGTGTCCTGTGTATAACCCCTGCAGCTCCTGGACAACATTCCCATCTCTGTGTGGCCAGGGTGTGCTCTGTATAACCACGGCAGCTCCTGGTCAACATTCCCATCTCTGTGTGGCCATTGTGCTCGGTATAACCCCAGCAGCTCCTGGTCAACATTCCCATCTCTGAGTGGCCAGGGTGTGCTCTGTACAACCCCTGAAGCACCTGGTCAACATTCCCATCTCTGTGTGGCCAGAGTGTGCTCTGTATAACCCCTTCAGCTCCTAGTCAACATTCCCATCTCTGTGTGGCCAGAGTGTCCTGTGTATAACCCCTGCAGCTCCTGGACAACATTCCCATCTCTGAGTGGCCAGGGTGTGCTCTGTACAACCCCTTAAGCACCTGGTCAACTTTCCCATCTCTGTGTGGCCAGAGTGTGCTCTGTCTAACCACTGCAGCTCCAAGTCAACATTGCCATCTCTGTGTGGCCAGGGTGTGCTCTGGAAACTCCGCACCTCCTGGTCAACATTCCCATGTTTGTGTGGCCAGGGTGTGCTCTATATAACCTCCGCACCTCCTAGTCAACATTCCCATCTCTGTGTGGCCAGAGTGTGCTCTGTATAACCACTGCAGCTCCAAGTCAACATTCCCATCTCTGTGTGGCAATGGTGTGCTCTGCATAACCCCTGCAGCTCCTGGTCAACATTCCCACCTCTGTGTCCAGGGTGTGCTCTGTATAACCCCTGAAGCTCCTGGTCAACATTCCTATCTCTGTGTGGCCAGAGTGTGCTCTGTATAACCACTGCAGCTCCAAGTCAACATTCCCATCTCTGTGTGCCAGGGTGTGCTCTGTATAAACTCCGCACCTCCTAGTCAACATTCCCATCTCTGTGTGGCCAGAGTGTACTCTGCATAACCCCAGCAGCTCCTAGTCAACATTCCCATCTCTGTGTGGCCAGGGTGTGCTCTGTACAACCCCTTCAGCTCCTGGTCAACATTCCCATCTCTGTGTGGCCAGAGTGTGCTCTGTATAACCACTGCAGCTCCATGTCATTATTCCCATCTCTGTGTGGCAATGTGTGCTCTGCATAACCCCTGCAGCTCCTGGTCAACATTCCCATCTCTTTGTCCAGGGTGTGCTCTGTATAGCCCCGGCACCTCCTAGTCAACATTCCCATCTCTGTGTAGCCAGGGTGTGCTCTGCATAACCCCTGCAGCTCCTGGTTAACATTCCCATCTCTGTGTGGCCAAGGTGTGCTCTGTATAACCTCCGCACCTCCTGGTCAACATTCCCATCTCTGAATGGCCAGGGCGTGCTCTGTACAACCGCTGAAGCTCCTGGTCAACATTCCCATCTCTGTGTGGCCAGAGTGTGCTCTGTAGAACTACTGCAGCTCCAAGTCAACATTCCCATTTCTGTGTGGCCAGGGTGTGCTCTGTATAATCTCTGCACCTCCTGGTCAACATTCCCATTTTTGTGAGGCCAGGGTGTGCTCTCTATAACCTCCGCACCTCCTAGTCAACATTTCCATCTCTGTGTGGCCAGAGTGCGCTCTGTACAACCCCAGCAGCTCCGAGTCAACGTTCCCATCTCTGTGTGGCCAGGGTGAGCTCTGTACAACCCTTTCAGCTCCTGGTCAACATTCTGATCTCTGTGTGGCCAGAGTGTGCTCTGTATTAACCCAGCAGCTCCTAGTCAACATTCCCATCTCTGTGTGGCCAGAGTGTGCTCTGTATAACCCCTTCAGCTCCTAGTCAACATTCCCATCTCTGTGTGGCCAGAGTGTCCTGTGTATAAGCCCTGCAGCTCCTGGACAACATTCCCATCTCTGTGTGGCCAGGGTGTGCTCTGTATAACCCCGGCACCTCCTGGTCAACATTCCCATCTCTGTGTGGCCAGGGTGTGCTCGGTATTACCCCTGAAGCACCAGGTCAACATTCCCATCTCTGTGTGACTAGGGTGTTCTGTGTATAACCCCTGCAGCTCCTGGACAACATTCCCATCTCTGTGTGGTCAGGGTGTGCTCTGTATACCCCTGCAGCTCCTGGTCAAAATTCCCATCTCTGTGTGGCCAGAGTGTGCTCGGTATAACCCCAGCAGCTCCTAGTCAACATTCCCATCTCTGTGTGGCCAGAATGTTCTGTGTATAACCCCTGCAGCTCCTGGTCAACATACCCATCTCTGTGTCCAGGGTGTGCTCTGTATAACCTCCGCACCTCCTAGTCAACATTCCATCTCTGTGTGGCCAGAGTGTGCTCTGTATAACCGCAGCAGCTCCTAGTCAACATTCCCATCTCTGTGTGGCCAGGGTGTGCTCTGTATAACCTCTGCACCTCCTGGTCAACATTCCCATGTTTGTGTGGTCAGGGGGTGCTCTGTAAAGCCTCCGCACCTCCTAGTCAACATTCCCATCTCTGTGTGGCCAGAGTGTGCTCTGTATAACCACTGATGCACCTGGTCAACATTCCCATCTCTGTGTGACCAGGGTGTTCTGTGGATAACCCCTGCAGCTCCTGGTCAACATTCCCATCTCTGTGTAGCCAGAGTGTGCTCTGTATAACCACTGCAGCTCCAAGTCAACATTCCCATCTCTGTGTGGCAATGGTGTGCTCTGCATAACCCCTGCAGCTCCTGGTCAACATTCCCATCTCTGTGTCCATGGTGTGCTCTGTATAACCCCGGCAGCTCCTAGTCAACATTCCCATCTTTGTGTGGCCAGGGTGAGCTCTGCATAACCCCTGCAGTTCCTGGTTAACATTCCCATCTCTGTGTGGCCAGGGAGTGCTCTGTATAACCTCCTCACCTCCTGGTCAACATTCCCATCTCTGTGTGGCTAGGGTGTGCTCTGTACAACCCCTTAATCTCCTGGTCAACATTCCCATCTCTGTGTGGCCAGAGTGTGCTCTGTATAACCCCAGCAGCTCCTAGTCAACATTCCCATCTCTGTGTGGCCAGAGTGTGCTCTGTATAACCCCTGAAGCACCTGGTCAACATTCCCATCTCTGTGTGCCCACAGTGTTCAGTGTATAACCCCTGCAGCTCCTGGACAACATTCCCATCTCTGTGTGGCAATGGAGTGCTCTGTATAACCCCTGTAGCTCCTGATCAACATTCCCATCTCTGTGTGGCCAGGGTGTGCTCTGCATAACCCCTGCAGCTCCTGGTCAACATTCCCATCTCTGTGTGGCCAGGGTGTGCTCTGCATAACCCCTGCAGCTCCTGGTCAATATTCCCATGTTTGTGCGGCCAGGGTGTGCTCTGTATAACCTCCGCACATCCTAGTCAACATTCCCATCTTTGTGTGGCCAGAGTGTGCTCTGTATAACCCCAGCAGCTCCTAGTCAACATTCCCATCTCTGTGTGGCCAGGGTGTGCTCTGTACAACCCCTGAAGCTTCTGGTCAACATTCCCATCTCTGTGTGGCCAGAGTGTGCTCTGTATAACCCCAGCAGCTCCTAGTCAACAGTCCCATCTCTGTGTGGCCAGGGTGTGCTCTGTACAACCCCTTCAGCTCCTGTTCAACATTCCCATCTCTGTGTGGCCAGAGTGTGCTCTGTATAACCACTGCAGCTCCAAGTCAACATTCCCATCTCTGTGTGGCAATGTGTGCTCTGCATAACCCCTGCAGCTCCTGGTCAACATTCCCATCTCTATGTCCAGGGTGTGCTCTGTATAGCCCCGGCAGCTCCTGGTTAACATTACCATCTCTGTGTGGCCAAGGTGTGCTCTATATAACCTCCGCACCTCCAGGTCAACATTCCCATCTCTGAGTGGCCTGGGTGTGCTCTGTACAACCCCTGAAGCTCCTGGTCAACATTCCCATCTCTGTGTGGCCAGAGTGTGCTCTGTATAACCACTGCAGCTCCAAGTCAACATTCCCATTTCTGTGTGGCCAGGGTGTGCTCTGTATAAACTCTGCACCTCCTGGTCAACATTCCCATGTTTGTGAGGCCAGGGTGTGCTCTGTATAACCTCCGCACCTCCTAGTCAACATTTCCATCTCTGTGTGGCCAGAGTGTGCTCTGTACAACCCCAGCAGCTCCGAGTCAACGTTCCCATCTCTGTGTGGCCAGGGTGAGCTCTGTACAACCCCTTCAGCTCCTGGTCAACATTCCCATCTCTGTGTGGCCAGAGTGTGCTCTGTATTAACCCAGCAGCTCCTAGTCAACATTCCCATCTCTGTGTGGCCAGAGTGTGCTCTGTATAACCCCTTCAGCTCCTAGTCAACATTCCCATCTCTGTGTGGCCAGAGTGTCCTGTTTATAACCCCTGCAGCTCCTGGACAACATTCCCATCTCTGCGTGGCCAGGGTGTGCTCTGTATAACCACGGCAGCTCCTGGTCAACATTCCCATCTCTGTGTGGCCAGTGTGCTGGGTATAACCCCAGCAGCTCCTGGTCAACATTCCCATCTCTGAGTGGCCAGGGTGTGCTCTGTACAACCCCTGAAGCACCTGGTCAACATTCCCATCTCTGTGTGGCCAGAGTGTGCTCTGTATAACCACTGCAGCTCCAAGTCAACATTGCCATCTCTGTGTGGCCAGGGTGTGCTCTGTATAAACTCCGCACCTCCTGGTCAACATTCCCATGTTTGTGTGGCCAGGGTGTGCTCTGTATAACCTCCGCACCTACTAGTCAACATTCCCATCTCTGTGTGGCCAGAGTGTGCTCTGTATAACCCCAGCAGCTCCTAGTCAAAATTCCCATCTCTGTGTGGCCAGGGTGCACTCTGTACAACCCCTTCAGGTCCTGTGTCAACATTCCCATCTCTGTGTGGCCAGAGTGTGCTCTGTATAAACCCAGCAGCTCCTAGTCAACATTCCCATCTCTGCGTGGCCAGAGTATGCTCTGTATAACCCCTTCAGCTCCTAGTCAACATTCCCATCTCTGTGTGGCCAGAGTGTTCTGTGTATAACCCCTGCAGCTCCTGGGCAACATTCCCATCTCTGTGTGGCCAGGGTGTGCTCTGTATAACCCCGGCACCTCCTGGTCAACATACCCATCTCTGTGTGGCCAGAGTGTGCTCTGTATAACCCCTGAAGCACCTGGTCAACATTCCCATCTCTGTGTGACCAGGGTGTTCTGTGTATAACCCCTGCAGCTCCTGGACAACATTCCCATCTCTGTGTGGCCAGAGTGTGCTCGATATAACCCCAGCAGCTCCTAGTCAACATTCCCATCTCTGTGTGGCCAGGGTGTGCCTGTATAACCCCTGAAGCTCCAGGTCAACATTTCCATCTCTGTGTGGCCGGAGTGTGCTCTGAATAACCCTTGCAGCTCCTAGTCAATATTCCCATCTCTGTGTGGCCAGAATGTTCTGTGTATAACCCCTGCAGCTCCTGGACAACATTCCCATCTCTGTGTCGCCAGGGTGTGCTCTGTATAACCCCGGCAGCTCCTGGTCAACATTCCCAACTTTGTGTGGCCAGAGTGTGCTCTGTATAACCCCTGAAGCACCTGGTCAACATTCCCATCTCTGTGTGACCAGGGTGTTCTGTGTATAACCACTACAGCTCCTGGACAACATTTCCATCTCTGTGTGGCCACGGCGTGCTCTGTAAAACCCCGGCAGCTCCTGGTCAACATTCCCATCTCTGCGTGGCCAGGGTGTGCTCTGTATAATACCTGCAGCTCCTGGTCAACATGCCCATCTCTGTGTGGCCAGGATGTGCTCTGTATAACCCCTGCAGCTCCTGTTCAACATTCCCATATCTGCGTGGCCTGAATGTGCTCTGTATAACCACTGCAGCTCCTGGTCAAAATACCCATCTCTGTGTGCGCACAGTGTTCAGTGTAAAACCCCTGCAGCTCCTGGACAACATTCCCATCTCTGTGTGGCCAGGGTGTGCTCTGTATACCCCTGCAGTTCCTGGTCAACATTCCCATCACTGTGTGGCCAGAGTGTGCTCTGTATAACCACTGCAGCTCCTGTTCAACATTCTCATCTCTGTGTGGCCAGAGTGTGCTCAGTATAACCACTGCAGCTCCAAGTCAACATTCCCATCTCTGTGTGGTAATGGTGTGCTCTGCATTACCCCTGCAGCTCCTGGTCAACCTTCCCAACTCTGTGTCCAGAGTGTGCTCTGTATAACCCCGGCAGCACCTAGTCAACATTCCCATCTCTGTGTGGCCAGGGTGTGCTCTGCATTACCCCTGCAGCTCCTCGTCAACATTCCCATCGCTGTGTGGCGAGGGTGTGCTCTGTATAACCTCCGCACCTCCTGGTCAACATTCCCATGTTTGTGTGGCCAGGGTGTGCTCTGTATAACCTCCGCACCTCCTAGTCAACATTCCCTTCTCTGTGTGGCCAGAGTGTGCTCTGTATAACCCCAGCAGCTCCTAATCAACATTCCAATATCTGTGTGGCCAGAGTGTTCTGTGTATAACCCCTGCAGCTCCTGGACAAAATTTCCATCTCTGTGTGGCCAGGGTGTGCTCTGTATAACCCCGGCAGCTCCTGGTCAACATTCCCATCTTTGTGTGGCCAGAGTGTGCTCTGTATAACCCCTGAAGCACCTGGTCAACATTCCCATCTCTGTGTGACCAGGGTGTTCTGTGTATAACCCCTGCAGCTCCTGGACAACATTCCCATCTCTGTGTGGCCAGGGTGTGCTCTGTATACCCCTGCAGCTCCTGGTCAACATTCCCATCTCTGTGTGGCCAGAGTGTGCTCTGTTCCACCACTGCAGCTCCAAGTCAACATTCCCATCTCTGTGTGGTAATGGTGTGCTCTGTATAACCCCTGCACCTCCTGATCAACATTCCCATCTCTGTGTCGCCAGGGTGTGCTCTGCATAACCCCTGCAGCTCCTGGTCAACATTCCCATCTCTGTGTGCCCACAGTGTTCAGTGTATAACCCCTGCAGCTCCTGGACAACATTCCCATCTCTGTGTGGCCAGGATGTGCTCTGTACAACCCCTTCAGCTCCTGGTCAACATTCCCATCTCTGTGTGGCCAGAGTGTGCTCTGTGTAACCCCAGCAGCTCCTAATCAACATTCCAATCTCTGTGTGGCCAGAGTGTTTTCTGTATAACCCCTGCAGCTCCTGGACAACATTTCCATCTCTTTGTGGCAAGGGTGTGCTCTGTATAACCCCGGCAGCTCCGGGTCAACATTCCCATCTCTGTGTGGCCAGAGTGTGATCTGTATAACCCCTGAAGCACCTGGTCAACATTCCCATCTCTGTGTGACCAGGGTGTTCTGTGTATAACCCCTGCAGCTCCTGGACAACATTCCCATCTCTGTGTGGCCAGGGTGTGCTCTGTACACCCCTGCAGCTCCTGGTAAACATTCCCATCTCTTTGTGGCCAGAGTGTGCTCTATATAACCACTGCATCTCCAAGTCAACATTCCCATCTCTGTGTGGCAATGGTGTGCTCTGTATAACCCCTGTAGCTCCTGATCAACATTCCCATCTCTGTGTGGCCAGGGTGTGCTCTGCATAACCCCTGCAGCTCCTGGTCAACATTCCCATCTCTGTGTGGCCAGGGTGTGCTCTGCATAACCCCTGCAGCTCCTGGTCAATATTCCCATGTTTGTGCGGCCAGGGTGTGCTCTGTATAACCTCCGCACATCCTAGTCAACATTCCCATCTTTGTGTGGCCAGAGTGTGCTCTGTATAACCCCAGCAGCTCCTAGTCAACATTCCCATCTCTGTGTGGCCAGGGTGTGCTCTGTACAACCCCTGAAGCTTCTGGTCAACATTCCCATCTCTGTGTGGCCAGAGTGTGCTCTGTATAACCCCAGCAGCTCCTAGTCAACATTCCCATCTCTGTGTGGCAATGTGTGCTCTGCATAACCCCTGCAGCTCCTGGTCAACATTCCCATCTCTATGTCCAGGGTGTGCTCTGTATAGCCCCGGCAGCTCCTGGTTAACATTCCCATCTCTGTGTGGCCAAGGTGTGCTCTGTATAACCTCCGCGCCTCCAGGTCAACATTCCCATCTCTGAGTGGCCTGGGTGTGCTCTGTACAACCCCTGAAGCTCCTGGTCAACATTCCCATCTCTGTGTGGCCAGAGTGTGCTCTGTATAACCACTGCAGCTCCAAGTCAACATTCCCATTTCTGTGTGGCCAGGGTGTGCGCTGTATAAACTCTGCACCTCCTGTTCAACATTCCCATGTTTGTGAGGCCAGGGTGTGCTCTGTATAACCTCCGCACCTCCTAGTCAACATTTCCATCTCTGTGTGGCCAGAGTGTGCTCTGTACAACCCCAGCAGCTCCGAGTCAACGTTCCCATCTCTGTGTGGCCAGGGTGAGCTCAGTACAACCCCTTCAGCTCCTGGTCAACATTCCCATCTCTGTGTGGCCAGAGTGTGCTCTGTATTAACCCAGCAGCTCCTAGTCAACATTCCCATCTCTGTGTGGCCAGAGTGTGCTCTGTATAACCCCTTCAGCTCCTAGTCAACATTCCCATCTCTGTGTGGCCAGAGTGTCCTGTTTATAACCCCTGCAGCTCCTGGACAACATTCCCATCTCTGTGTGGCCAGGGTGTGCTCTGTATAACCACGGCAGCTCCTGGTCAACATTCCCATCTCTGTGTGGCCAGTGTGCTGGGTATAACCCCAGCAGCTCCTGGTCAACATTCCCATCTCTGAGTGGCCAGGGTGTGCTCTGTACAACCCCTGAAGCACCTGGTCAACATTCCCATCTCTGTGTGGCCAGAGTGTGCTCTGTATAACCACTGCAGCTCCAAGTCAACATTGCCATCTCTGTGTGGCCAGGGTGTGCTCTGTATAAACTCCGCACATCCTGGTCAACATTCCCATGTTTGTGTGGCCAGGGTGTGCTCTGTATAACCTCCGCACCTCCTAGTCAACATTCCCATCTCTGTGTGGCCAGAGTGTGCTCTGTATAACCCCAGCAGCTCCTAGTCAACATTCCCATCTCTGTGTGGCCAGGGTGCACTCTGTACAACCCCTTCAGGTCCTGTGTCAACATTCCCATCTCTGTGTGGCCAGAGTGTGCTCTGTATAAACCCAGCAGCTCCTAGTCAACATTCCCATCTCTGTGTGGCCAGAGTGTGCTCTGTATAACCCCTTCAGCTCCTAGTCAACATTCCCATCTCTGTGTGGCCAGAGTGTTCTGTGTATAACCCCTGCAGCTCCTGGACAACATTCCCATCTCTGTGTGGCCAGGGTGTGCTCTGTATAACCCCGGTACCTCCTGGTCAACATACCCATCTCTGTGTGGCCAGGGTGTGCTCGGTATAACCCCTGAAGCACCACGTCAACATTCCCATCTCTGTGTGACCAGGGTGTTCTGTGTATAACCCCTGCAGCTCCTGGACAACATTCCCATCTCTGTGTGGCCAGAGTGTGCTCGGTATAACCCCAGCAGCTCCTAGTCAACATTCCCATCTCTGTGTGGCAAGGGTGTGCTCTGTACAACCCCTGAAGCTCCAGGTCAACATTTCCATCTCTGTGTGGCCAGAGTGTGCTCTGAATAACCCTTGCAGCTCCTAGTCAACATTCCCATCTCTGTGTGGCCAGAATGTTCTGTGTATAACCCCTGCAGCTCCTGGACAACATTCCCATCTCTGTGTCGCCAGGGTGTGCTCTGTATAACCCCGGCAGCTCCTGGTCAACATTCCCATCTCTGTGTGGCCAGAGTGTGCTCTGAATAACCCTTGCAGCTCCTGGTCAAAATACCCATCTCTGTGTGCCCACAGTGATCAGAGTATAACCCCTGAAGCTCCTGGACAACATTCCCATCTCTGTGTGGCCAGGGTGTGCTCTGTATACCCCTGCAGCTCCTGGTCAACATTCCCATCTCTGTGTGGCCAGAGTGTGCTCAGTATAACCACTGCAGCTCCAAGTCAACATTCCCATCGCTGTGTGGTAATGGTGTGCTCTGCATTACCCCTGCAGCTCCTGGTCAACCTTCCCAACTCTGTGTCCAGGGTGTGCTCTGTATAACCCCGGCAGCACCTAGTCAACATGCCCATCTCTGTGTGGCCAGGGTGTGCTCTGCATTACCCCTGCAGCTCCTCGTCAACATTCCCATCCCTGTGTGGCGAGGGTGTGCTCTGTATAACCTCCGCACCTCCTGGTCCACATTCCCATGTTTGTGTGGCCAGGGTGTGCTCTGTATAACCTCCGCACCTCCTAGTCAACATTCCCTTCTCTGTGTGGCCAGAGTGTGCTCTGTATAACCCCAGCAGCTCCTAGTCAACATTCCAATTTCAGTGTGGCCAGGGTATGCTCTGTACAACCCCTTCAGCTCCTGGTCAACATTCCCATCTCTGTGTGGCCAGAGTGTGCTCTGTATAACCCCAGCAGCTCCTAATCAACATTCCAATCTCTGTGTGGCCAGAGTGTTCTGTGTATAACCCCTGCAGCTCCTGGACAAAATTTCCATCTCTGTGTGGCCAGGGTGTGCTCTGTATAACCCCGGCAGCTCCTGGTCAACATTCCCATCTCTGTGTGGCCAGAGTGTGCTCTGTATAACCCCTGAAGCACCTGGTCAACATTCCCATCTCTGTGTGACCAGGGTGTTCTGTGTATAACCCCTGCAGCTCCTGGACAACATTCCCATCTCTGTGTGGCCATGGTGTGCTCTGTATACCCCTGCAGCTCCTGGTCAACATTCCCATCTCTGTGTGGCCAGAGTGTGCTCTGTTCCACCACTGCAGCTCCAAGTCAACATTCCCATCTCTGTGTGGCAGTGGTGTGCTCTGTATAACCCCTGCACCTCCTGATCAACATTCCCATCTCTGTGTGGCCAGGGTGTGCTCTGCATAACCCCTGCAGCTCCTGGTCAACATTCCCATCTCTGTGTGGCCAGGGTGTGCTCTGTATAACCTCCGCACCTCCTCGTCAATATTCCCATGTTTGTGCGGCCAGGGTGTGCTTTGTATAACCTCCGCACATCCTAGTCATCATTCCCATCTCTGTGTGGCCAGAGTGTGCTCTGTATAACCCCAGCAGCTCCTAGTCAACATTCCCATCTCTGTGTGGCCAGGGTGTGCTCTGTACAACCCCTGAAGCTTCTGGTCGACATTCTCTTCTCTGTGTGGCCAGAGTGTGCTCTGTATAACCCCAGCAGCTCCGAGTCAACAGTCCCATCTCTGTGTGGCCAGAGTGTGCTCTGTATAACCCCTGCAGCTCCTAGTCAACATTCCCATCTCTGTGTGGCCAGGGAGTGCTCTGTATAACCTCCGCACCTCCTGGTCAACATTCCCATCTCTGTGTGGCCAGAGTGTGCTCTGTATAACCTCTGAAGCTCCTGGCCAACATTCCCATCTCTGTGTGACCAGGGTGTTCTGTGTATAACCCCTTCAGCTCCTAGTCAACATTCCCATCTCTGTGTGGTCAGAGTGTGCTCTGTATAACCACTGCAGCTCCAAGTCAACATTCCCATTTCTGTGTGGTAATGGTGTGCTCTGTATAACCCCTGCAGCTCCTGGTCAACATTCCCATCTCTGTGTGGCCAGG